>NW_026112410.1:130000-135000 GCF_024323335.1 Lathyrus oleraceus
TTATTAGTTGTCAAATCGGTTGCTTTTGCTGTTCTTCAAGTTGAACTACTGAATAATTATTTATTTTTCTTTAAATTTTATTTATGTTAGTAAATCCTATTAATGAGAATTCAATGATGTTTGTTATAACAAACTATGAGTCGTGGTTGTTAATTTAGTAAGTTTTTTTGAGGATCGACCAACGCTCTTTGTGAGATTGGTATAACTCTTTTGGGAACAAGATTTCTCATTGTTAGGAGGATTGCAAGTGTAATACGAGGCCTTTGAATTTTCTTTTGCTTCTTTCTCTTATGTTAAGGGTTGTGTGTAACACTGTAAATCCCAAAACTTATATATAATTATATATCTATATATATATATATATATATATATATTATATATATATATTATTATATATATATATATATATATATATATATATTATATATATATATATATATATATATATATATTTATATAGATATATATATATATATTAAAATGTATATATATTATATATTTGAGATTAAAATAAGTAATTTTAAAATAATATACTTTTTTATTTGAAATTCTTAAAGAGTGTCTTTATAGCATTAGTTAGGATGACCCATTTTGTAATTATATATAATTTTTTCTTTCTATTTACTATCTTGTTATATTTAATATAGATATAAATTTTGGAAAAAAATAATACATTTGACATTGTAATTATTATAATTTTAAAATAAGAGTTCAAAATTCAGTTAAAATAATAAAATTTAAAATCATGACTATATTTTATTCAAGCGATAAAATATATCTTTTAAATTTATTTTCTATGCCATCAAATATATCAATATTATAGAAAACATAATCTAGCAACCTCACATTATAAACCGTCTAAAAAATAATAGATAGTTTGCATATAAACAAAAATAAACTAATGGTAGATTGAGATGTGAACTAACACATGATTGTTAAGATCGAGTGAACCAGCATTAAAACAAATAAGATAAACAATTTCTTGTCCTTCATCTACTCCATTGGAGGATGAGGAAGAGTTTCTTCCACTTCAGTATCAAAAGCATTGATTCTGATCATTTGAGATTTTAAAAAAATGCTAACAACATCAATCGTCAATATTATTAGTTGTCAAATCGGTTGCATTTGTTGTTCTTCAGGTTGAACTACTGAATATTTATTTATTTTTCTTTAAATTTTATTTATGTTAGTAAATCCTATTAATGAGAATTCAATGATGTTTGTTATCCTAACAACTATGTGTCGTGGTAGTTAATTAAAATAAGTTTTTTTGGGAGGATCGACCAACGCTCTTTTATGAGATTGGTATAACTCTTTTGGAACAACATTTCTCATTGTTAGGAGGATTGCAAGTGTAATACGAGCCTTTGAATTTTCTTTTGGCTTCCTCTTATGTTAAGGGTTGTGTGTAACACTCTAAATCCCAAAACTTATATATATATATATATATATATATATATATATATATATATATATATTATTTAATATATTGAGATTAAAATAAGTAATTTAAAAAAATATATTTTTATATTGAAATTCTTAAAGAGTTCTTTATAGCAATAGTTAGGATGACCATTTTGTAATTATATATATTTTTTCTTTTATTTACTATCTTGTTATATTTAATATAGATATAATTTTGGAAAAAAAATATACATTTGACATTGTAATTATAAATTTAAAATAAGAGTTCAAATTCAGTTAAAATAATAAAATTTAAAATCATGACTATATTTTATTCAAGCGATAAAATATATCTTTTAAATTTATTTTCTATGCCATCAAATATATCAATATTATAGAAAAATTAATCTAGCAACCTCACATTATAAACCGTCTAAAAAATAATAGATAGTTTGCATAAAAACAAAAATAAACTAACGGTAGATTGAGATGTGAACTCACACATGATTGTTAAGATCGAGTGAACCACCGTTAAAACAAATAAGATAAACAATTTCTTGTTCTTCATCTACTCCATTGGAGGATGAGGAAGAGTTTCTTCCACTTCAGTATCAAAAGCATTGATTCTGATCATTTGAGATTTAAAAAAAATGCTATCAACATCAATCGTCGATATTATTAGTTGTCAAATCGGTTGCATTTGCTGTTCTTCAGGTTGAACTACTGAATATTTATTTATTTTTCTTTAAATTTTATTTATGTTAGTAAATCCTATTAATGAGAATTCAATGATGTTTGTTATCCTAACAACTATGTGTCGTGGTTGTTAATTATAGTAAGTTTTTTGGGAGGATCGACCAACGCTCTTTTATGAGATTGGTATAACTCTTTTTGGAACAACATTTCTCATTGTTAGGAGGATTGCAAGTGTAATACGAGGCCTTTGAATTTTCTTTGGCTTCTTCTTCTTATGTTAAGGGTTGTGTGTAACACTCTAAATCCCAAAACTATATATATATATATATATATATATATATATATATATATATATATATATAGATATATATATATATATATATATATATATATATATATATATATGTATATATATATATATATATATATATATATGTATATATATATATTTAAATGTATATATTTAATATATTTTAAAATAAGTAATTTTAAAATAATATACTTTTTATTGAAATTCTTAAAGAGTGTCTTTATAGCATTAGTTAGGATGACCCATTTTGTAATTATATATAATTTTTTCTTTCTATTTACTATCTTGTTATATTTAATATAGATATAAATTTTGGAAAAAAATAATACATTTGACATTGTAATATTATAATTTTAAAATAAGAGTTCAAAATTCAGTTAAAATAATAAAATTTAAAATCATGACTATATTTTATTCAAGCGATAAAATATATCTTTTAAATTATTTTCTATGCCATCAAATATATCAATATTATAGAAAACATAATCTAGCAACCTCACATTATAAACCGTCTAAAAAATAATAGATAGTTTGCATATAAACAAAAATAAACTAATGGTAGATTGAGATGTGAACTCACACATGATTGTTAAGATCGAGTGAACCACCGTTAAAACAAATAAGATAAACAATTTCTTGTCCTTCATCTACTCCATTGGAGGATGAGGAAGAGTTTCTTCCACTTCAGTATCAAAAGCATTGATTCTGATCATTTGAGATTTAAAAAAAATGCTATCAACATCAATCGTCGATATTATTAGTTGTCAAATCGGTTGCATTTGCTGTTCTTCAGGTGTGAACTACTGAATATTTATTTATTTTTCTTTAAATTTTATTTATGTTAGTAAATCCTATTAATGAGAATTCAATGATGTTTGTTATCCTAACAACTATGTGTCGTGGTTGTTAATATAAGTTTTTTTGGGAGGATCGACCAACGCTCTTTTATGAGATTGGTATAACTCTTTTTGGAACAACATTCTCATTGTTAGGAGGATTGCAAGTGTAATACGAGGCCTTTGAATTTCTTTGGCTTCTTCTTCTTATGTTAAGGGTTGTGTGTAACACTCTAAATCCCAAAACTTATATCTATATATATATATATATATATATATATATATATATATATATAATATATATATATATATATAGATATATATATATATATATATATATATATATATATATATATATATATATAATATTATATATTTAATATATTGAGATTAAAATAAGTAATTTAAAAAATATATTTTTTATTGAAATCTTAAAGAGTGTCTTTATAGCATTAGTTAGGATGACCCATTTTGTAATTATATATAATTTTTCTTTCTATTACTATCTTGTTATATTTAATATAGATATAATTTTGGAAAAATAATACATTTGACATTGTAATTATTATAATTTTAAAATAAGAGTTCAAAATTCAGTTAAAATAATAAAATTTAAAATCATGACTATATTTTATTCAAGCGATAAATATATCTTTTAAATTTTTTTCTATGCCATCAAATAATCAATATTATAGAAAAATTAATCTAGCAACCTCACATTATAAACCGTCTAAAAATAATAGATAGTTTGCATAAAAACAAAAATAAACTAACGGTAGATTGAGATGTGAACTCACACATGATTGTTAAGATCGAGTGAACCACCGTTAAAACAAATAAGATAAACAATTTCTTGTCCTTCATCTACTCCATTGGAGGATGAGGAAGAGTTCTTCCACTTCAGTATCAAAAGCATTGATTCTGATCATTTGAGACTTAAAAAAAATGCTATCAACACCAATCGTCGATATTATTAGTTGTCAAATCGGTTGCATTTGCTGTTCTTCAGGTTGAACTACTGAATATTTATTTATTTTTCTTTAAATTTTATTTATGTTAGTAAATCCTATTAATGAGAATTCAATGATGTTTGTTATCCTAACAACTATGTGTCGTGGTTGTTAATTATAGTAAGTTTTTGGGAGGATCGACCAACGCTCTTTTATGAGATTGGTATAACTCTTTTGGAACAACATTTCTCATTGTTAGGAGGATTGCAAGTGTAATACGAGGCTTTGAATTTTCTTTTGGCTTCTTTCTTCTTATGTTAAGGGTTGTGTGTAACACTCTAAATCCCAAAAACTTATATATATATATATATATATATATATATATATATATATATATATATATATATATATATATATATATATATATATATATATATATATATATATATATATATATATATATTAAATATTATATAATATTATATATATATATATATTTAAAATGTATTATTTATATATTGATTAAAATATAATTTAAAATAATATACTTTTTTATTTGAAATTCTTAAAGAGTGTCTTTATAGCATTAGTTAGGAGACCCATTTGTAATATATATAATTTTTCTTTCTATTTACTATCTTGTTATATTTAATATAGATATAAATTTTGGAAAAAAATAATACATTGACATTGTAATTATTATAATTTTAAAATAAGAGTTCAAAATTCAGTTAAAATAATAAAATTTAAAATCATGACTATATTTTATTCAAGCGATAAAAATATCTTTTAATTTATTTTCTA
>NW_026112410.1:140000-217500 GCF_024323335.1 Lathyrus oleraceus
TAGGATGACCCATTTTGTAATTATATATAATTTTTTCTTTCTATTTACTATCTTGTATATTAATATAGATATAAATTTTGGAAAAAAATAATACATTTGACATTGTAATTATTATAATTTTAAAATAAGAGTTCAAAATTCAGTTAAAATAATAAAAATTAAAATCATGACTATATTTTATTCAAGCGATAAATATATCTTTAAATTTATTTTCTATGCCATCAAATATATCAATATTATAGAAAAATTAATCTAGCAACCTCACATTATAAACCGTCTAAAAAATAATAGATAGTTTGCATAAAAACAAAAATAAAACTAACGGTAGATTGAGATGTGAACTCACATGATTGTTAAGATCGAGTGAACCACCGTTAAAACAAATAAGATAAACAATTTCTTGTCCTTCATCTACTCCATGGAGGATGAGGAAGAGTTTCTTCCACTTCAGTATCAAAAGCATTGATTCTGATCATTTGAGATTTAAAAAAAATGCTATCAACATCAATCGTCGATATTATTAGTTGTCAAATCGGTTGCATTTGCTGTTCTTCAGGTTGAACTACTGAATATTTATTTATTTTTCTTTAAATTTTATTTATGTTAGTAAATCCTATTAATGAGAATTCAATGATGTTTGTTATCCTAACAACTATGAGTCGTGGTTGTTAATTAAAGTAAGTTTTTTGGGAGGATCGACCAACGCTCTTTTATGAGATTGGTATAACTCTTTTGGAACAACATTTCTCATTGTTAGGAGGATTGCAAGTGTAATACGAGGCCTTTGAATTTTCTTGTGGCTTTTCTTCTTATGTTAAGGGTTGTGTGTAACACTCTAAATCCCATAATATATATATATATATATATATATTTATATGTATATATATATATATATATTTAAGATTAAAATAATGTAATTTTAAAATAATATACTTTTTATTTGAAATTCTTAAAGAGTGTCTTTATAGCATTAGTTAGGATGACCCATTTTGTAATTATATATAATTTTTTCTTTCTATTTACTATCTTGTTATATTTAATATAGATATAAATTTTGGAAAAAAATAATACATTTGACATTGTAATTATTATAATTTAAAATAAGAGTTCAAAATTCAGTTAAAATAATAAAATTTAAAATCATGACTATATTTTATTCAAGCGATAAAATATATCTTTTAAATTTATTTTCTATGCCATCAAATATATCAATATTATAGAAAAATTAATCTAGCAACCTCACATTATAAACCGTCTAAAAAATAATAGATAGTTTGCATAAAAACAAAAATAAACTAACGGTAGATTGAGATGTGAACTCACACATGATTGTTAAGATCGAGTGAACCACCGTTAAAACAAATAAGATAAACAATTTCTTGTCCTTCATCTACTCCATTGGAGGATGAGGAAGAGTTTCTTCCACTTCAGTATCAAAAGCATTGATTCTGATCATTTGAGATTTAAAAAAATGCTATCAACATCAATCGTCGATATTATTAGTTGTCAAATCGGTTGCATTTGCTGTTCTTCAGGTTGAACTACTGAATATTTATTTATTTTTCTTTAAATTTTATTTATGTTAGTAAATCCTATTAATGAGAATTCAATGATGTTTGTTATCCTAACAACTATGTGTCGTGGTTGTTACTTAATAGTAAGTTTTTTTGGGAGGATCGACCAACGCTCTTTTATGAGATTGGTATAACTCTTTTTGGAACAACATTTCTCATTGTTAGGAGGATTGCAAGTGTAATACGAGGCCTTTGAATTTTCTTTTGGCTTCTTTCTTCTTATGTTAAGGGTTGTGTGTAACACTCTAAATCCCAAAACTTATATATATATATATATATATATATATATATATATATATAGTATATATATATATATAGATCTATATATATATTATATATATAGAATATATATATTCTAGATATATATATTAAAATGAATATATTTAATATATTTGGATTAAAATAAATAATTTTAAAAAAATATACTTTTTATTTGAAATTCTTAAAGAGTGTCTTTATAGCATTAGTTAGGATGACCCATTTTGTAATTATATATAATTTTTTCTTTCTATTTACTATCTTGTTATATTTAATATAGATATAAATTTTGGAAAAAAATAATACATTTGACATTGTAATTATTATAATTTTAAATAAGAGTTCAAAATTCATTAAAATAATAAAATTTAAAATCATGACTATATTTTATTCAAGCGATAAAATATATCTTTTAAATTTATTTTCTATGCCATCAAATATATCAATATTATAGAAAAATTAATCTAGCAACCTCACATTATAAACCGTCTAAAAAATAATAGATAGTTTGCATAAAAACAAAAATAAACTAACGGTAGATTGAGATGTGAACTCACACATGATTGTTAAGATCGAGTGAACCACCGTTAAAACAAATAAGATAAACAATTTCTTGTCCTTCATCTACTCCATTGGAGGATGAGGAGAGTTTCTTCCACTTCAGTATCAAAAGCATTGATTCTGATCATTTGAGATTTAAAAAAAATGCTATCAACATCAATCGTCGATATTATTAGTTGTCAAATCGTTGCATTTGCTGTTCTTCAGGTTGAACTACTGAATATTTATTTATTTTTCTTTAAATTTTATTTATGTTAGTAAATCCTATTAATGAGAATTCAATGATGTTTGTTATCCTAACAACTATGTGTCGTGGTTGTTATTATAGTAAGTTTTTTTGGGAGGATCGACCAACGCTCTTTTATGAGATTGGTATAACTCTTTTTGGAACAACATTTCTCATTGTTAGGAGGATTGCAAGTGTAATACGAGGCCTTTGAATTTTCTTTTGGCTTCTTCTTCTTATGTTAAGGGTTGTGTGTAACACTCTAAATCCCAAAAATTAATATATATAAGAGAGAGATTAGAGATATAGATAATAGCTCTATTCTAGATATATATATATTATATATATAATATATATTATATATATATATATATATATATATATATTTAAAATGAATATATTTAATATATTGAGATTAAAATAAATAATTTTAAAAAAATATACTTTTTTATTTGAAATTCTTAAAGAGTGTCTTTATAGCATTAGTTAGGATGACCCATTTTGTAATTATATATAATTTTTCTTTCTATTTACTATCTTGTTATATTTAATATAGATATAAATTTGGAAAAAAATAATACATTTGACATTGTAATTATTATAATTTTAAAATAAGAGTTCAAAATTCAGTTAAAATAATAAAATTTAAAATCATGACTATATTTTATTCAAGCGATAAAATATATCTTTTAAATTTATTTTCTATGCCATCAAATATATCAATATTATAGAAAAATTAATCTAGCAACCTCACATTATAAACCGTCTAAAAATAATAGATAGTTTGCATAAAAACAAAAATAAACTAACGGTAGATTGAGATGTGAACTCACACATGATTGTTAAGATCGAGTGAACCACCGTTAAAACAAATAAGATAAACAATTTCTTGTCCTTCATCTACTCCATTGGAGGATGAGGAAGAGTTTCTTCCACTTCAGTATCAAAAGCATTGATTCTGATCATTTGAGATTTAAAAAAAATGCTATCAACATCAATCGTCGATATTATTAGTTGTCAAATCGGTTGCATTTGCTGTTCTTCAGGTTGAACTACTGAATATTTATTTATTTTCTTTAAATTTTATTTATGTTAGTAAATCCTATTAATGAGAATTCAATGATGTTTGTTATCCTAACAACTATGAGTCGTGGTTGTTAATTAAAGTAAGTTTTTTTGGGAGGATCGACCAACGCTCTTTTATGAGATTGGTATAACTCTTTTTGGAACAACATTTCTCATTGTTAGGAGGATTGCAAGTGTAATACGAGGCCTTTGAATTTTCTTTTGGCTTCTTTCTTCTTATGTTAAGGGTTGTGTGTAACACTCTAAATCCCAAAACTATATATATATATATATATATATATATATATATATATATATATATATATATATATATATATATATATATATATATATATATATATAATATAATATATTAATATATTTAAGATTAAAATAAGTAATTTTAAATAATATACTTTTTATTTGAAATTCTTAAAGAGTGTCTTTATAGCATTAGTTAGGATGACCCATTTTGTAATTATATATAATTTTTTCTTTCTATTTACTATCTTGTTATATTTAATATAGATATAAATTTTGGAAAAAAAATAATACATTTGACATTGTAATTATTATAATTTTAAAATAAGAGTTCAAAATTCAGTTAAAATAATAAAATTTAAAATCATGACTATATTTTATTCAAGCGATAAAATATATCTTTTAAATTTATTTTCTATGCCATCAAATATATCAATATTATAGAAAAATTAATCTAGCAACCTCACATTATAAACCGTCTAAAAAATAATAGATAGTTTGCATAAAAACAAAAATAAACTAACGGTAGATTGAGATGTGAACTCACACATGATTGTTAAGATCGAGTGAACCACCGTTAAAACAAATAAGATAAACAATTTCTTGTCCTTCATCTACTCCATTGGAGGATGAGGAAGAGTTTCTTCCACTTCAGTATCAAAAGCATTGATTCTGATCATTTGAGATTTAAAAAAAATGCTATCAACATCAATCGTCGATATTATTAGTTGTCAAATCGGTTGCATTTGCTGTTCTTCAGGGTGAACTACTGAATATTTATTTATTTTTCTTTAAATTTTATTTATGTTAGTAAATCCTATTAATGAGAATTCAATGATGTTTGTTATCCTAACAACTATGTGTCGTGGTTGTTACTAATAGTAAGTTTTTTTGGGAGGATCGACCAACGCTCTTTTATGAGATTGGTATAACTCTTTTGGAACAACATTTCTCATTGTTAGGAGGATTGCAAGTGTAATACGAGGCCTTTGAATTTTCTTTTGGCTTCTTTCTTCTTATGTTAAGGGTTGTGTGTAACACTCTAAATCCCAAAACTTATATATATATATATATATATATATATATATATATATATATATATATATATATATATATATATATATATATATATTTAAAATGAATAATTTAATATATTGAGATTAAAATAAATAATTTAAAAAAATATACTTTTTTATTTGAAATTCTTAAAGAGTGTCTTTATAGCATTAGTTAGGATGACCCATTTTGTAATTATATATAATTTTTTCTTTCTATTTACTATCTTGTTATATTTAATATAGATATAAATTTTGGAAAAAAATAATACATTTGACATTGTAATTATTATAATTTTAAAATAAGAGTTCAAAATTCAGTTAAAATAATAAAATTTAAAATCATGACTATATTTTATTCAAGCGATAAAATATATCTTTTAAATTTATTTTCTATGCCATCAAATATATCAATATTATAGAAAAATTAATCTAGCAACCTCACATTATAAACCGTCTAAAAAATAATAGATAGTTTGCATAAAAACAAAAATAAACTAACGGTAGATTGAGATGTGAACTCACACATGATTGTTAAGATCGAGTGAACCACCGTTAAAACAAATAAGATAAACAATTTCTTGTCCTTCATCTACTCCATTGGAGGATGAGGAAGAGTTTCTTCCACTTCAGTATCAAAAGCATTGATTCTGATCATTTGAGATTTAAAAAAAATGCTATCAACATCAATCGTCGATATTATTAGTTGTCAAATCGGTTGCATTTGCTGTTCTTCAGGTTGAACTACTGAATATTTATTTATTTTTCTTTAAATTTTATTTATGTTAGTAAATCCTATTAATGAGAATTCAATGATGTTTGTTATCCTAACAACTATGAGTCGTGGTTGTTAATTAAAGTAAGTTTTTTTGGGAGGATCGACCAACGCTCTTTTATGAGATTGGTATAACTCTTTTTGGAACAACATTTCTCATTGTTAGGAGGATTGCAAGTGTAATACGAGGCCTTTGAATTTTCTTTTGGCTTCTTCCTTCTTATGTTAAGGGTTGTGTGTAACACTCTAAATCCCAAAACTTATATATATATATATATATATTAAAATGTATATATTTATATATTTAAGATATAAAATAAGTAATTTTAAAATAATATACTTTTTTATTTGAAATTCTTAAAGAGTGTCTTTATAGCATTAGTTAGGATGACCCATTTTGTAATTATATATAATTTTTTCTTTCTATTTACTATCTTGTTATATTTAATATAGATATAATTTTGGAAAAAAATAATACATTTGACATTGTAATTATTATAATTTTAAAATAAGAGTTCAAAATTCAGTTAAAATAATAAAATTTAAAATCATGACTATATTTTATTCAAGCGATAAAATATATCTTTTAAATTTATTTTCTATGCCATCAAATATATCAATATTATAGAAAAATTAATCTAGCAACCTCACATTATAAACCGTCTAAAAAATAATAGATAGTTTGCATAAAAACAAAAATAAACTAACGGTAGATTGAGATGTGAACTCACACATGATTGTTAAGATCGAGTGAACCACCGTTAAAACAAATAAGATAAACAATTTCTTGTCCTTCATCTACTCCATTGGAGGATGAGGAAGAGTTTCTTCCACTTCAGTATCAAAAGCATTGATTCTGATCATTTGAGATTTAAAAAAAATGCTATCAACATCAATCGTCGATATTATTAGTTGTCAAATCGGTTGCATTTGCTGTTCTTCAGGGTTGAACTACTGAATATTTATTTATTTTTCTTTAAATTTTATTTATGTTAGTAAATCCTATTAATGAGAATTCAATGATGTTTGTTATCCTAACAACTATGAGTCGTGGTTGTTAATTAAAGTAAGTTTTTTGGGAGGATCGACCAACGCTCTTTTATGAGATTGGTATAACTCTTTTGGAACAACATTTCTCATTGTTAGGAGGATTGCAAGTGTAATACGAGGCCTTTGAATTTTCTTTTGGCTTCTTCTTCTTATGTTAAGGGTTGTGTGTAACACTCTAAATCCCAAAACTATATATATATATATATATATATTTATATTCTTGATAGAATAATATTATATTTATATAATATAATAGTATAGATATTGATATCTATCTATACTCTATCTATCTCTATACTATCTAGCTCTCTCTCTCTCTATATATAGATATATTAACTTTTTCCAATGTATATATTTAATATATTTAAGATATAAAATAAGTAATTTTAAAATAATTATACTTTTTTATTTGAAATTCTTAAAGAGTGTCTTTATAGCATTAGTTAGGATGACCCATTTTGTAATTATATATAATTTTTTCTTTCTATTTACTATCTTGTTATATTTAATATAGATATAAATTTTGGAAAAAAATAATACATTTGACATTGTAATTATTATAATTTTAAAATAAGAGTTCAAAATTCAGTTAAAATAATAAAATTTAAAATCATGACTATATTTTATTCAAGCGATAAAATATATCTTTTAAATTTATTTTCTATGCCATCAAATATATCAATATTATAGAAAAATTAATCTAGCAACCTCACATTATAAACCGTCTAAAAAATAATAGATAGTTTGCATAAAAACAAAAATAAACTAACGGTAGATTGAGATGTGAACTCACACATGATTGTTAAGATCGAGTGAACCACCGTTAAAACAAATAAGATAAACAATTTCTTGTCCTTCATCTACTCCATTGGAGGATGAGGAAGAGTTTCTTCCACTTCAGTATCAAAAGCATTGATTCTGATCATTTGAGATTTAAAAAAAATGCTATCAACATCAATCGTCGATATTATTAGTTGTCAAATCGGTTGCATTTGCTGTTCTTCAGGTTGAACTACTGAATATTTATTTATTTTTCTTTAAATTTTATTTATGTTAGTAAATCCTATTAATGAGAATTCAATGATGTTTGTTATCCTAACAACTATGAGTCGTGGTTGTTAATTAAAGTAAGTTTTTTGGGAGGATCGACCAACGCTCTTTTATGAGATTGGTATAACTCTTTTTGGAACAACATTTCTCATTGTTAGGAGGATTGCAAGTGTAATACGAGGCCTTTGAATTTTCTTTTGGCTTCTTCTTCTTATGTTAAGGGTTGTGTGTAACACTCTAAATCCCAAACTATATATATATATATATATATATATATAAATATATATATATATATATCTATATCTATAATATATCTATATATACTATATATATTCTATATATATATATATATATATTATATATATATATATATATAATTATATATGATATATATAAATTTTTAAAATGTATATATTAATATATTAAGATTAAAATAAGTAGTTTTAAAATAATATACTTTTTTATTTGAAATTCTTAAAGAGTGTCTTTATAGCATTAGTTAGGATGACCCATTTTGTAATTATATATAATTTTTCTTTCTATTTACTATCTTGTTATATTTAATATAGATATAATTTTGGAAAAAAATAATACATTTGACATTGTAATTATTATAATTTTAAATAAGAGTTCAAAATTCAGTTAAAATAATAAAATTTAAAATCATGACTATATTTTATTCAAGCGATAAAATATATCTTTTAAATTTATTTTCTATGCCATCAAATATATCAATATTATAGAAAAATTAATCTAGCAACCTCACATTATAAACCGTCTAAAAAATAATAGATAGTTTGCATAAAAACAAAAATAAACTAACGGTAGATTGAGATGTGAACTCACACATGATTGTTAAGATCGAGTGAACCACCGTTAAAACAAATAAGATAAACAATTTCTTGTCCTTCATCTACTCCATTGGAGGATGAGGAAGAGTTTCTTCCACTTCAGTATCAAAAGCATTGATTCTGATCATTTGAGATTTAAAAAAAATGCTATCAACATCAATCGTCGATATTATTAGTTGTCAAATCGGTTGCATTTGCTGTTCTTCAGGGTGAACTACTGAATATTTATTTATTTTTCTTTAAATTTTATTTATGTTAGTAAATCCTATTAATGAGAATTCAATGATGTTTGTTATCCTAACAACTATGTGTCGTGGTTGTTATAATAGTAAGTTTTTTTGGGAGGATCGACCAACGCTCTTTTATGAGATTGGTATAACTCTTTTTGGAACAACATTTCTCATTGTTAGGAGGATTGCAAGTGTAATACGAGGCCTTTGAATTTTCTTTGGCTTCTTTCTTCTTATGTTAAGGGTTGTGTGTAACACTCTAAATCCCAAAACTTATATATATATATATATATATAAATATATATATTTAATATATATATAGATTAAAATAAGTAGTTTTAAAATAATATACTTTTTTATTTGAAATTCTTAAAGAGTGTCTTTATAGCATTAGTTAGGATGACCCATTTTGTAATTATATATAATTTTTTCTTTCTATTTACTATCTTGTTATATTTAATATAGATATAAATTTTGGAAAAAAAAAATACATTTGACATTGTAATTATTATAATTTTAAAATAAGAGTTCAAAATTCAGTTAAAATAATAAAATTTAAAATCATGACTATATTTTATTCAAGCGATAAAATATATCTTTTAAATTTATTTTCTATGCCATCAAATATATCAATATTATAGAAAAATTAATCTAGCAACCTCACATTATAAACCGTCTAAAAAATAATAGATAGTTTGCATAAAAACAAAAATAAACTAACGGTAGATTGAGATGTGAACTCACACATGATTGTTAAGATCGAGTGAACCACCGTTAAAACAAATAAGATAAACAATTTCTTGTCCTTCATCTACTCCATTGGAGGATGAGGAAGAGTTTCTTCCACTTCAGTATCAAAAGCATTGATTCTGATCATTTGAGATTTAAAAAAAATGCTATCAACATCAATCGTCGATATTATTAGTTGTCAAATCGGTTGCATTTGCTGTTCTTCAGGTTGAACTACTGAATATTTATTTATTTTTCTTTAAATTTTATTTATGTTAGTAAATCCTATTAATGAGAATTCAATGATGTTTGTTATCCTAACAACTATGAGTCGTGGTTGTTAATTAAAGTAAGTTTTTTTGGGAGGATCGACCAACGCTCTTTTATGAGATTGGTATAACTCTTTTTGGAACAACATTTCTCATTGTTAGGAGGATTGCAAGTGTAATACGAGGCCTTTGAATTTTCTTTTGGCTTCTTTCTTCTTATGTTAAGGGTTGTGTGTAACACTCTAAATCCCAAAACTATATATATATATATATATATATTATATGTATATATTTAATATATTTAAGATTAAAATAAGTAATTTTAAAATAATATACTTTTTTATTTGAAATTCTTAAAGAGTGTCTTTATAGCATTAGTTAGGATGACCCATTTTGTAATTATATATAATTTTTTCTTTCTATTTACTATCTTGTTATATTTAATATAGATATAAATTTTGGAAAAAAATAATACATTTGACATTGTAATTATTATAATTTTAAAATAAGAGTTCAAAATTCAGTTAAAATAATAAAATTTAAAATCATGACTATATTTTATTCAAGCGATAAAATATATCTTTTAAATTTATTTTCTATGCCATCAAATATATCAATATTATAGAAAAATTAATCTAGCAACCTCACATTATAAACCGTCTAAAAAATAATAGATAGTTTGCATAAAAACAAAAATAAACTAACGGTAGATTGAGATGTGAACTCACACATGATTGTTAAGATCGAGTGAACCACCGTTAAAACAAATAAGATAAACAATTTCTTGTCCTTCATCTACTCCATTGGAGGATGAGGAAGAGTTTCTTCCACTTCAGTATCAAAAGCATTGATTCTGATCATTTGAGATTTAAAAAAAATGCTATCAACATCAATCGTCGATATTATTAGTTGTCAAATCGGTTGCATTTGCTGTTCTTCAGGTTGAACTACTGAATATTTATTTATTTTTCTTTAAATTTATTTATGTTAGTAAATCCTATTAATGAGAATTCAATGATGTTTGTTATCCTAACAACTATGAGTCGTGGTTGTTAATTAAAGTAAGTTTTTTTGGAGGATCGACCAACGCTCTTTTATGAGATTGGTATAACTCTTTTTGGAACAACATTTCTCATTGTTAGGAGGATTGCAAGTGTAATACGAGGCCTTTGAATTTTCTTTTGGCTTCTTCCTTCTTATGTTAAGGGTTGTGTGTAACACTCTAAATCCCAAAACTTATATATATATATATATATATTTAAAATGTATATATTTAATATATTTAAGATTAAAATAAGTAGTTTTAAAATAATATACTTTTTTATTTGAAATTCTTAAAGAGTGTCTTTATAGCATTAGTTAGGATGACCCATTTTGTAATTATATATAATTTTTTCTTTCTATTTACTATCTTGTTATATTTAATATAGATATAAATTTTGGAAAAAAATAATACATTTGACATTGTAATTATTATAATTTTAAAATAAGAGTTCAAAATTCAGTTAAAATAATAAAATTTAAAATCATGACTATATTTTATTCAAGCGATAAAATATATCTTTTAAATTTATTTTCTATGCCATCAAATATATCAATATTATAGAAAAATTAATCTAGCAACCTCACATTATAAACCGTCTAAAAAATAATAGATAGTTTGCATAAAAACAAAAATAAACTAACGGTAGATTGAGATGTGAACTCACACATGATTGTTAAGATCGAGTGAACCACCGTTAAAACAAATAAGATAAACAATTTCTTGTCCTTCATCTACTCCATTGGAGGATGAGGAAGAGTTTCTTCCACTTCAGTATCAAAAGCATTGATTCTGATCATTTGAGATTTAAAAAAATGCTATCAACATCAATCGTCGATATTATTAGTTGTCAAATCGGTTGCATTTGCTGTTCTTCAGGGTGAACTACTGAATATTTATTTATTTTTCTTTAAATTTTATTTATGTTAGTAAATCCTATTAATGAGAATTCAATGATGTTTGTTATCCTAACAACTATGTGTCGTGGTTGTTACTAATAGTAAGTTTTTTGGGAGGATCGACCAACGCTCTTTTATGAGATTGGTATAACTCTTTTTGGAACAACATTTCTCATTGTTAGGAGGATTGCAAGTGTAATACGAGGCCTTTGAATTTTCTTTTGGCTTCTTTCTTCTTATGTTAAGGGTGTGTGTAACACTCTAAATCCCAAAAGTTATATATATATATATATATATATATATATATATATATATATATATATATATATATATATATATATATATATATATATATATATATATATATATATATATATATATATATATATATATATATATATATATATATATATATAGATATATATATATATATATATATATATATATATATATATATATATATATATATAATAATATATTTTATTTATTTGTAATTTTAAATATACATTTGAATTCTTAAAGAGTGTCTTTATAGCATTAGTTAGGATGACCCATTTTGTAATTATATATAATTTTTTCTTTCTATTTACTATCTTGTTATATTTAATATAGATATAAATTTTGGAAAAAAATAATACATTTGACATTGTAATTATTATAATTTTAAAATAAGAGTTCAAAATTCAGTTAAAATAATAAAATTTAAAATCATGACTATATTTTATTCAAGCGATAAAATATATCTTTAAATTATTTTCTATGCCATCAAATATATCAATATTATAGAAAAATTAATCTAGCAACCTCACATTATAAACCGTCTAAAAAATAATAGATAGTTTGCATAAAAACAAAAATAAACTAACGGTAGATTGAGATGTGAACTCACACATGATTGTTAAGATCGAGTGAACCACCGTTAAAACAAATAAGATAAACAATTTCTTGTCCTTCATCTACTCCATTGGAGGATGAGGAAGAGTTTCTTCCACTTCAGTATCAAAAGCATTGATTCTGATCATTTGAGATTTAAAAAAATGCTATCAACATCAATCGTCGATATTATTAGTTGTCAAATCGGTTGCATTTGCTGTTCTTCAGGTTGAACTACTGAATATTTATTTATTTTTCTTTAAATTTTATTTATGTTAGTAAATCCTATTAATGAGAATTCAATGATGTTTGTTATCCTAACAACTATGAGTCGTGGTTGTTAATTAAAGTAAATTTTTGGGGAGGATCGACCAACGCTCTTTTATGAGATTGGTATAACTCTTTTTGGAACAACATTTCTCATTGTTAGGAGGATTGCAAGTGTAATACGAGGCCTTTGAATTTTCTTTTGGCTTCTTTCTTCTTATGTTAAGGGTTGTGTGTAACACTCTAAATCCCAAAACTTATATATATATATATATATATATATATATATATATATATATATATATATATATATATATATATATATATATATATATATATATATATATATTATATATATTATATATTAAAATGTATATATTTATATATTGAGATTAAAATAAGTAATTTAAAATTACTTTTTTATTTGAAATTCTTAAGAGTGTCTTTATAGCATTAGTTAGGATGACCCATTTTGTAATTATATATAATTTTTTCTTTCTATTTACTATCTTGTTATATTTAATATAGATATAAATTTTGGAAAAAATAATACATTTGACATTGTAATTATTATAATTTAAAATAAGAGTTCAAAATTCAGTTAAAATAATAAAATTTAAAATCATGACTATATTTTATTCAAGCGATAAAATATATCTTTTAAATTTATTTTCTATGCCATCAAATATATCAATATTATAGAAAAATTAATCTAGCAACCTCACATTATAAACCGTCTAAAAAATAATAGATAGTTTGCATAAAAACAAAAATAAACTAACGGTAGATTGAGATGTGAACTCACACATGATTGTTAAGATCGAGTGAACCACCGTTAAAACAAATAAGATAAACAATTTCTTGTCCTTCATCTACTCCATTGGAGGATGAGGAAGAGTTTCTTCCACTTCAGTATCAAAAGCATTGATTCTGATCATTTGAGATTTAAAAAAATGCTATCAACATCAATCGTCGATATTATTAGTTGTCAAATCGGTTGCATTTGCTGTTCTTCGGGTTGAACTACTGAATATTTATTTATTTTTCTTTAAATTTTATTTATGTTAGTAAATCCTATTAATGAGAATTCAATGATGTTTGTTATCCTAACAACTATGAGTCGTGGTTGTTAATTATAGTAAGTTTTTTTGGGAGGATCGACCAACGCTCTTTTGTGAGATTGGTATAACTCTTTTTGGAACAACATTTCTCATTGTTAGGAGGATTGCAAGTGTAATACGAGGCCTTTGAATTTTCTTTGGCTTCTTTCTTCTTATGTTAAGGGTTGTGTGTAACACTCTAAATCCCAAAACTTATATAAATATATATATATATATATATATATATATATATATATATATATATATATATAATATATATATATATTTAAATGTATATATTTATATTTGAGATTAAAATAATTAATTTAAAAAATAATATATTTTTATTTGAAATTCTTAAAGAGTGTCTTTATAGCACTAGTTAGGATGACCCATTTTGTAATTATATAATTTTTTCTTTCTATTTACTATCTTGTTATATTTAATATAGATATAAATTTTGGAAAAAAAATACATTTGACATTGTAATTATTATAATTTTAAAATAAGAGTTCAAAATTCAGTTAAAATAATAAAATTTAAAATCATGACTATATTTTATTCAAGCGATAAAATATATCTTTTAAATTTATTTTCTATGCCATCAAATATATCAATATTATAGAAAAATTAATCTAGCAACCTCACATTATAAACCGTCTAAAAAATAATAGATAGTTTGCATAAAAACAAAAATAAACTAACGGTAGATTGAGATGTGAACTCACAGATGATTGTTAAGATCGAGTGAACCACCGTTAAAACAAATAAGATAAACAATTTCTTGTCCTTCATCTACTCCATTGGAGGATGAGGAAGTTTCTTCCACTTCAGTATCAAAAGCATTGATTCTGATCATTTGAGATTTAAAAAAAATGCTATCAACACCAATCGTCGATATTATTAGTTGTCAAATCGGTTGCATTTGCTGTTCTTCAGGTTGAACTACTGAATATTTATTTATTTTTCTTTAAATTTTATTTATGTTAGTAAATCCTATTAATGAGAATTCAATGATGTTTGTTATCCTAACAACTATGAGTCGTGGTTGTTAATTATAGTAAGTTTTTTGGGAGGATCGACCAACGCTCTTTTGTGAGATTGGTATAACTCTTTTTGGAACAACATTTCTCATTGTTAGGAGGATTGCAAGTGTAATACGAGGCCTTTGAATTTTCTTTTGGCTTCTTCTTTCTTATGTTAAGGTTCTTGTGTCTTTCTTAAAACCAAAAATAAACTAATATATTATATGTATATATATATGTTATATATATATAAAATAATATAATATATATAATATATATATATATATATATATATATCTAAAATGTATATATTTAATATATTTGAGATTAAAATAAGTAATTTTAAAATAATATACTTTTTTATTTGAAATTCTTAAAGAGTGTCTTTATAGCACTAGTTAGGATGACCCATTTTGTAATTATATAATTTTTTCTTCTATTTACTATCTTGTTATATTTAATATAGATATAACTTTTGGAAAAAATAATACATTTGACATTGTAATTATTATAATTTTAAAATAAGAGTTCAAAATTCAGTTAAAATAATAAAATTTAAAATCATGACTATATTTTATTCAAGCGATAAAATATATCTATTAAATTTATTTTCTATGCCATCAAATATATCAATATTATAGAAAAATTAATCTAGCAACCTCACATTATAAACCGTCTAAAAAATAATAGATAGTTTGCATAAAAACAAAAATAAACTAACGGTAGATTGAGATGTGAACTCACACATGATTGTTAAGATCGAGTGAACCACCGTTAAAACAAATAAGATAAACAATTTCTTGTCCTTCATCTACTCCATTGGAGGATGAGGAAGAGTTTCTTCCACTTCAGTATCAAAAGCATTGATTCTGATCATTTGAGATTTAAAAAAATGCTATCAACACCAATCGTCGATATTATTAGTTGTCAAATCGGTTGCATTTGCTGTTCTTCAGGTTGAACTACTGAATATTTATTTATTTTTCTTTAAATTTTATTTATGTTAGTAAATCCTATTAATGAGAATTCAATGATGTTTGTTATCCTAACAACTATGAGTCGTGTTGTTAATTATAGTAAGTTTTTTTGGGAGGATCGACCAACGCTCTTTTCTGAGATTGGTATAACTCATTTTGGAACAACATTTCTCATTGTTAGGAGGATTGCAAGTGTAATACGAGGCCTTTGAATTTTCTTTTGGCTTCTTTCTTCTTATGTTAAGGGTTGTGTGTAACACTCTAAATCCCAAACTTATATATATATATATTATATATTAATATATATATATATATATTATATTATATATATAATATAATTAAAAGTATATATTTAAATATTTAGATTAAAATAAGTAATTTAAAAATAATATACTTTTTATTGAAATTCTTAAAGAGTGTCTTTATAGCACTAGTTAGGATGACCCATTTTGTAATTATATATATTTTTTCTTTCTATTTACTATCTTGTTATATTTAATATAGATATAAATTTTGGAAAAAATAATACATTTGACATTGTAATTATTATAATTTTAAAATAAGAGTTCAAAATTCAATTAAAATAATAAAATTTAAAATCATGACTATATTTTATTCAAGCGATAAAATATATCTTTTAAATTTATTTTCTATGCCATCAAATATATCAATATTATAGAAAAATTAATCTAGCAACCTCACATTATAAACCGTCTAAAAAATAATAGATAGTTTGCATAAAAACAAAAATAAACTAACGGTAGATTGAGATGTGAACTCACACATGATTGTTAAGATCGAGTGAACCACCGTTAAAACAAATAAGATAAACAATTTCTTGTCCTTCATCTACTCCATTGGAGGATGAGGAAGAGTTTCTTCCACTTCAGTATCAAAAGCATTGATTCTGATTTTGAGATTTAAAAATGCTATCAACACCAATCGTCGATATTATTAGTTGTCAAATCGGTTGCATTTGCTGTTCTTCGGGTTGAACTACTGAATATTTATTTATTTTCTTTAAATTTTATTTATGTTAGTAAATCCTATTATGAGAATTCAATGATGTTTGTTATCCTAACAACTATGAGTCGTGGTTGTTAATTATAGTAAGTTTTTTTGGGAGGATCGACCAACGCTCTTTTGTGAGATTGGTATAACTCTTTTTGGAACAACATTTCTCATTGTTAGGAGGATTGCAAGTGTAATACGAGGCCTTTGAATTTCTTTTGGCTTCTTTCTTCTTATGTTAAGGGTGTGTGTAACACTCTAAATCCCAAAACTTATATATATATATATATATATATATATATATATATATATATATATATATATATATATATATATATAATATATAATAATATATATATATAAATAATATATCTATATTATATATATATTATATATATATATATATCTATATATATATATGTATATATATATATATATTTATGTATATATATATATAGATATATATATATGTATATATATACATATATATATATATATATGTATATATATATATATATATATATATATATAATATATTTAAATGTATATATTTAATATATTTGAGATTAAATTAATTAATTTAAAAAAAAAATATTTTTTATATATGAAATTCTTAAAGAGTGTCTTTATAGAACTAGTTAGGATGACCCTTTTTGTAATTATATATATTTTTTCTTTTTATTTACTATCTTGTTATATTAAGATAGATATAATTTTGGAAAAAATAATACATTTGACATTGTAATTATTATAATTTTAAAATAATAGTTCAAAATTCAGTTAAAATAATAAAATTTAAAATCATGACTATATTTTATTCAAGGGATAAAATATATCTATTAAATTTTTAATCTATGCCATCAAATATAATCAATATTATAGAAAAATTAATCTAGCAACCTCACATTATAAACCGTCTAAAAATAATAGATAGTTTGCATAAAAACAAAAATAAACTAACGGTAGATTGAGATGTGAACTCACAGATGATTGTTAAGATCGAGTGAACCACCGTTAAAACAAATAAGATAAACAATTTCTTGTCCTTCATCTACTCCATTGGAGATGAGGAAGAGTTTCTTCCACTTCAGTATCAAAAGCATTGATTCTGATCATTTGAGATTTAAAAAAAATGCTATCAACACCAATCGTCGATATTATTAGTTGTCAAATCGGTTGCATTTGCTGTTCTTCGGGTTGAACTACTGAATATTTATTTATTTTTCTTTAAATTTTATTTATGTTAGTAAATCCTATTAATGAGAATTCAATGATGTTTGTTATCCTAACAACTATGAGTCGTGGTTGTAATTATAGTAAGTTTTTTGGGAGGATCGCCAACGTCTTTATGAGGCCTTTGAATTTCTTTTGGCTTCTTTCTCCTTATGTTAAGGGTTGTGTGTACACTCTAAATCTAAACTTATATATATATATATATATATATATATATATATATATATATATATCTATATATATATATATATATATATTATATATATATATATATATATATATATATATATATATATATATATATATATATATATATTTAAAATGTATATATTTATAATATTTGAGATTAAAATAAATAATTTTAAAAAAACTATACTTTTTTATTTGAAATTCTTAAAGAGTGTCTCTATAGCACTAGTTAGGATGACCCATTTTGTAATTATATATAATTTTTTCTTTCTATTTACTATCTGGTTATATTTAATATATATATAACTTTTGGAAAAAAATATTACATATTACATTGTAATTATTATAATTTTAAAATAAGAGTTCAAAATTCAGTTAAAATAATAAAATTTAAAATCATGACTATATTTTATTCAAGCGATATAATATATCTATTAAATTTATTTTCTATGCCATCAAATATATCAATATTATAGAAAAATTAATCTAGCAACCTCACATTATAAACCGTCTAAAAAATAATAGATAGTTTGCATAAAAACAAAAATAAACTAACGGTAGATTGAGATGTGAACTCACACATGATTGTTAAGATCGAGTGAACCACCGTTAAAACAAATAAGATAAACAATTTCTTGTCCTTCATCTACTCCATTGGAGGATGAGGAAGAGTTTCTTCCACTTCAGTATCAAAAGCATTGATTCTGATCATTTGAGATTTAAAAAAAATGCTATCAACACCAATCGTCGATATTACTAGTTGTCAAATCGGTTGCATTTGCTGTTCTTCGGGTTGAACTACTGAATATTTATTTATTTTTCTTTAAATTTTATTTATGTTAGTAAATCCTATTAATGAGAATTCAATGATGTTTGTTATCCTAACAACTATGAGTCGTGGTTGTTAATTATAGTAAGTTTTTTTGGGAGGATCGACCAACGCTCTTTTATGAGATTGGTATAACTCTTTTTGGAACAACATTTCTCATTGTTAGGAGGATTGCAAGTGTAATACGAGGCCTTTGAATTTTCTTTTGGCTTCTTTCTTCTTATGTTAAGGGTTGTGTGTAACACTCTAAATCCCAAAACTTATATATATATATATATTTAAAATGTATATATTTAATATATTTGAGATTAAAATAAGTAATTTTAAAATAATATACTTTTTTATTTGAAATTCTTAAAGAGTGTCTTTATAGCATTAGTTAGGATGACCCATTTTGTAATTATATATAATTTTTTCTTTCTATTTACTATCTTGTTATATTTAATAAAGATATAAATTTTGGAAAAAAATAATACATTTGACATTGTAATTATTATAATTTTAAAATAAGAGTTCAAAATTCAGTTAAAATAATAAAATTTAAAATCATGACCATAATTTATTCAAGCGATAAAATATATCTTTTAAATTTATTTTCTATGCCATCAAATACATCAATATTATAGAAAAATTAATCTAGCAACCTCACATTATAAACCGTCTAAAAAATAATAGATAGTTTGCATAAAAACAAAAATAAACTAACGGTAGATTGAGATGTGAACTCACACATGATTGTTAAGATCGAGTGAACCACCGTTAAAACAAATAAGATAAACAATTTCTTGTCCTTCATCTACTCCATTGGAGGATGAGAAAGAGTTTCTTCCACTTCAGTATCAAAAGCATTGATTCTGATCATTTGAGATTTAAAAAAAATGCTATCAACATCAATCGTCGATATTATTAGTTGTCAAACCGGTTGCATTTGCTGTTCTTCAGGTTGAACTACTGAATATTTATTTATTTTTCTTTAAATTTTATTTATGTTAGTAAATCCTATTAATGAGAATTCAATGATGTTTGTTATCCTAACAACTATGAGTCGTGTTTGTTAATTAAAGTAAGTTTTTTTGGGAGGATCGACCAACGCTCTTTTATGAGATTGGTATAACTCTTTTTGGAACAACATTTCTCATTGTTAGGAGGATTGCAAGTGTAATACGAGGCCTTTGAATTTTCTTTTGGCTTCTTTCTTCTTATGTTAAGGGTTGTGTGTAACACTCTAAATCCCAAAACTTATATATATATATATATTTAAAATGTATATATTTAATATATTTGAGATTAAAATAAGTAATTTTAAAATAATATACTTTTTTATTTGAAATTCTTAAAGAGTGTCTTTATAGCATTAGTTAGGATGACCCATTTTGTAATTATATATAATTTTTTCTTTCTATTTACTATCTTGTTATATTTAATATAGATATAAATTTTGGAAAAAAATAATACATTTGACATTGTAATTATTATAATTTTAAAATAAGAGTTCAAAATTCAGTTAAAATAATAAAATTTAAAATCATGACTATATTTTATTCAAGCGATAAAATATATCTATTAAATTTATTTTCTATGCCATCAAATATATCAATATTATAGAAAAATTAATCTAGCAACCTCACATTATAAACCGTCTAAGAAATAATAGATAGTTTGCATAAAAACAAAAATAAACTAACGGTAGATTGAGAGGTGAACTCACGCATGATTGTTAAGATCGAGTGAACCACCGTTAAAACAAATAAATTAAACAATTTCTTGTCCTTCATCTACTCCATTGGAGGATAAGGAAGAGTTTCTTCCACTTCAGTATCAAAAGCATTGATTCTGATCATTTGAGATTTAAAAAAAATGCTATCAACATCAATCATCGATATTATTAGTTGTTAAATCGGTTGCATTTCCTGTTCTTCAGGTTGAACTACTGAATATTTATTTATTTTTCTTTAAATTTTATTTATGTTAGTAAATCCTATTAATGAGAATTCAATGATGTTTGTTATCCTAACAACTATGAGTCGTGTTTTTTAATTAAAGTAAGTTTTTTTGGGAGGATCGACCAACGCTCTTTTATGAGATTGGTATAACTCTTTTTGGAACAACATTTCTCATTGTTAGGAGGATTGCAAGTGTAATACGAGGCCTTTGAATTTTCTTTTGGCTTCTTTCTTCTTATGTTAAGGGTTGTGTGTAACACTCTAAATCCCAAAACTTATATATATATATATTTAAAATGTATATATTTAATATATTTGAGATTAAAATAAGTAATTTTAAAATAATATACTTTTTTATTTGAAATAAGTTTATAGGCTCAGCGCTCTTTTATGAGATTGGTATAACTCTTTTTGTAACAACATTTAACATTGTTGGGAGTTTTTGCTTTTTAGGCCTTTGAATTTTCTTTTGGCTTCTTTCTTCTTGTATTAAGGGTTGTATGTAAAACCCTAAATCCTTAAATTTATATATATTAAACGTTACACGAAAATCTAGGGTGCCACCACCGACAAAATCTTTAATAAATAAAAAATTTAACAAACACGCAGCAAAAATATTAACGTCATACAATATCTGTCATCGCACGCTCATCTTCAATTAGGGTATCATTTTGGCGGTATCGATTTATTTCAAATAACAAAAATAATAGCTAGTTTGCATAAAAACAAAAATAAACTAACGGTAGATTGTGATGTGAACTCACCGATGATTGTTGAGATCGAGTGAACCACCATCAAAACAAATAAAATAAACAATTTATTATCCTTCATCTACTCCATCGGAGGATGAGGAAGAGTTTCTTGCACTTCAGTATCAAAAGCATTGATTCTGATCATTTGAGAATTCTAAAAAATACTATAAACACCAATCGTCGGTATTATCGGTTGTCAAATCGGTTGTATCTGCCCTTCTTCGGGTTGAACTACGGAATTTTTATTTATTTTTCTTTAAATTTTATTTATGTTAATAATTCCTATTAATGAGAATTCAATGATGGTTGTTATCCTAACAACTATGAGTCGTGGTTGTTAATTAGTCTAAGTTTTTTTTAGGATCGAAAGTTTATAGGCTCAACGCTCTTTTGTGAGATTGGTATAACTCTTTTTGTAACAACATTTAACATTGTTGGGAGTTTTTGCTTTAGAGGCCTTTGAATTTTCTTTTGGCTTCTTTCTTCTTGTATTAAGGGTTGTATGTAAAACCCTAAATCCCTCAATTTATATATATATTAAACTTTACACGAAAATCTAAGGTGCCACCAACGACAAAATCTTTAATAAATAAAAAATTTAACAAACACGCAGTAAAAATATTAACGTCATACAATATCTGTCATCGCACGCTCATCTTCAATTAGGGTATCGTTTTGGCGATATCGATTTATTTAAAATAACAAAAATAACAGATAGTTTGCATAAAAACAAAAATAAACTAACGGTAGATTGTGATGTGAACTCACCGATGATTGTTGAGATCGAGTGAACCACCATCAAAACAAATAAAATAAACAATTTATTGTCCTTCATCTACTCCATCGGAGGAGGAGGAAGAGTTTCTTGCACTTCAGTATCAAAAGCATTGGTTCTGATCATTTGAGAATTCTACAAAATACTATAAACACCAATCGTCGGTATTATCGGTTGTCAAATCGGTTCTATCTGCCCTTCTTCGGGTTGAACTACGGAATTTTTATTTATTTTTCTTTAAATTTTATTTATGTTAATAAATCCTATGAATGAGAATTCAATGATGTTTGTTATCCTAACAACTATGAGTCGTGGTTGTTAATTAGACTAAGTTTTTTTTAGGATCGAAAGTTTATAGGCTCAGCGCTCTTTTATGAGATTGGTATAACTCTTTTTGTAACAACATTTAACATTGTTGGGAGTTTTTGCTTTTGAGGCCTTTGAATTTTCTTTTGGCTTCTTTCTTCTTGTATTAAGGGTTGTATGTAAAACCCTAAATCCTTAAATTTATATATATTAAACGTTACACGAAAATCTAGGGTGCCACCACCGACAAAATCTTTAATAAATAAAAAATTTAACAAACACGCAGCAAAAATATTAACGTCATACAATATCAGTCATCGCACGCTCATCTTCAATTAGGTTATCATTTTGGCGGTATCGATTTATTTCAAATAACAAAAATAATAGCTAGTTTGCATAAAAACAAAAATAAACTAACGGTAGATTGTGATGTGAACTCACCGATGATTGTTGAGATCGAGTGAACCACCATCAAAACAAATAAAATAAACAATTTATTGTCCTTCATCTACTCCATCGGAGGACGAGGAAGAGTTTCTTGCACTTCAGTATCAAAAGCATTGATTCTGATCATTTGAGAATTCTAAAAAATACTATAAACACCAATCGTCGGTATTATCGGTTGTCAAATCGGTTGTATCTGCCCTTCTTCGGGTTGAACTACGGAATTTTTATTTATTTTTCTTTAAATTTTATTTATGTTAATAATTCCTATTAATGAGAATTCAATGATGGTTGTTATCCTAACAACTATGAGTCGTGGTTGTTAATTAGTCTAAGTTTTTTTTAGGATCGAAAGTTTATAGGCTCAACGCTCTTTTGTGAGATTGGTATAACTCTTTTTGTAACAACATTTAACATTGTTGGGAGTTTTTGCTTTAGAGGCCTTTGAATTTTCTTTTGGCTTCTTTCTTCTTGTATTAAGGGTTGTATGTAAAACCCTAAATCCTTAAATTTATATATATATATATATATATTAAACTTTACACGAAAATCTAAGGTGCCACCAACGACAAAATCTTTAATAAATAAAAAATTTAACAAACACGCAGTAAAAATATTAACGTCATACAATATCTGTCATCGCACGCTCATCTTCAATTAGGGTATCGTTTTGGCGATATCGATTTATTTCAAATAACAAAAATAACAGATAGTTTGCATAAAAACAAAAATAAACTAACGGTAGATTGTGATGTGAACTCACCGATGATTGTTGAGATCGAGTGAACCACCATCAAAACAAATAAAACAAACAATTTATTGTCCTTCATCTACTCCATCGGAGGAGGAGGAAGAGTTTCTTGCACTTCAGTATCAAAAGCATTGATTCTGATCATTTGAGAATTCTACAAAATACTATAAACACCAATCGTCGGTATTATCGGTTGTCAAATCGGTTGTATCTGCCCTTCTTCGGGTTGAACTACGGAATTTTTATTTATTTTTCTTTAAATTTTATTTATGTTAATAAATCCTATGATTGAGAATTCAATGATGTTTGTTATCCTAACAACTATGAGTCGTGGTTGTTAATTAGACTAAGTCTTTTTTAGGATCGAAAGTTTATAGGCTCAACGCTCTTTTATGAGATTGGTATAACTCTTTTTGTAACAACATTTAACATTGTTCGGAGTTTTTGCTTTAGAGGCCTTTGAATTTTCTTTTGGCTTCTTTCTTCTTGTATTAAAGGTTGTATGTAAAACCCTAAATCCTTAAATTTATATATATTAAATGTTACACGAAAATCTAGGGTGCCACCACCGACAAAATCTTTAATAAATAAAAAATTTAACAAACACGCAGCAAAAATATTAACGTCATACAATATCTGTCATCGCACGCTCATCTTCAATTAGGGTATCATTTTGGCGGTATCGATTTATTTCAAATAACAAAAATAATAGCTAGTTTGCATAAAAACAAAAATAAACTAACGGTAGATTGTGATGTGAACTCACCGATGATTGTTGAGATCGAGTGAACCACCATCAAAACAAATAAAACAAACAATTTATTGTCCTTCATCTACTCCATCGGAGGACGAGGAAGAGTTTCTTGCACTTCAGTATCAAAAGCATTGATTCTGATCATTTGAGAATTCTAAAAAATACTATAAACACCAATCGTCGGTATTATCGGTTGTCAAATCGGTTGTATCTGCCCTTCTTCGGGTTGAACTACGGAATTTTTATTTATTTTTCTTTAAATTTTATTTATGTTAATAAATCCTATTAATGAGAATTCAATGATGGTGGTTATCCTAACAACTATGAGTCGTGGTTGTTAATTAGACTAAGTTTTTTTTAGGATCGAAAGTTTATAGGCTCAACGCTCTTTTGTGAGATTGGTATAACTCTTTTTGTAACAACATTTAACATTGTTGGGAGTTTTTGCTTTTGAGGCCTTTGAATTTTCTTTTGGCTTCTTTCTTCTTGTATTAAGGGTTGTATGTAAAACCCTAAATCCTTAAATTTATATATATTAAACGTTACACGAAAATCTAGGGTGCCACCACCGACAAAATCTTTAATAAATAAAAAATTTAACAAACACGCAGCAAAAATATTAACGTCATACAATATCAGTCATCGCACGCTCATCTTCAATTAGGGTATCATTTTGGCGGTATCGATTTATTTCAAATAACAAAAATAATAGCTAGTTTGCATAAAAACAAAAATAAACTAACGGTAGATTGTGATGTGAACTCACCGATGATTGTTGAGATCGAGTGAACCACCATCAAAACAAATAAAACAAACAATTTATTGTCCTTCATCTACTCCATCGGAGGACGAGGAAGAGTTTCTTGCACTTCAGTATCAAAAGCATTGATTCTGATCATTTGAGAATTCTAAAAAATACTATAAACACCAATCGTCGGTATTATCGGTTGTCAAATCGGTTGTATCTGCCCTTCTTCGGGTTGAACTACGGAATTTTTATTTATTTTTCTTTAAATTTTATTTATGTTAATAAATCCTATTAATGAGAATTCAATGATGGTTGTTATCCTAACAACTATGAGTCGTGGTTGTTAATTAGACTAAGTTTTTTTTAGGATCGAAAGTTTATAGGCTCAACGCTCTTTTGTGAGATTGGTATAACTCTTTTTGTAACAACATTTAACATTGTTGGGATTTTTGCTTTTGAGGCCTTTGAATTTTCTTTTGGCTTCTTTCTTCTTGTATTAAGGGTTGTATGTAAAACCCTAAATCCTTAAATTTATATATATTAAACTTTACACGAAAATCTAAGGTGCCACCACCGACAAAATCTTTAATAAATAAAAAATTTAACAAACACGCAGCAAAAATATTAACGTCATACAATATCTGTCATCGCACGCTCATCTTCAATTAGGGTATCGTTTTGGCGGTATCGATTTATTTCAAATAACAAAAATAATAGATAGTTTGCATAAAAACAAAAATAAACTAACGGTAGATTGTGATGTGAACTCACCGATGATTGTTGAGATCGAGTGAACCACCATCAAAACAAATAAAACAAACAATTTATTGTCCTTCATCTACTCCATCGGAGGACGAGGAAGAGTTTCTTGCACTTCAGTATCAAAAGCATTGATTCTGATCATTTGAGAATTCTAAAAAATACTATAAACACCAATCGTCGGTATTATCGGTTGTCAAATCGGTTGTATCTGCCCTTCTTCGGGTTGAACTACGGAATTTTTATTTATTTTTCTTTAAATTTTATTTATGTTAATAAATCCTATTAATGAGAATTCAATGATGTTTGTTATCCTAACAACTATGAGTCGTGGTTGTTAATTAGACTAAGTTTTTTTTAGGATCGAAAGTTTATAGGCTCAACGCTCTTTTGTGAGATTGGTATAACTCTTTTTGTAACAACATTTAACATTGTTGGGAGTTTTTGCTTTAGAGGCCTTTGAATTTTCTTTTGGCTTCTTTCTTCTTGTATTAAGGGTTGTATGTAAAACCCTAAATCCTTAAATTTATATATATTAAACTTTACACGAAAATCTAAGGTGCCACCACCGACAAAATCTTTAATAAATAAAAAATTTAACAAACACGCAGCAAAAATATTAACGTCATACAATATCTGTCATCGCACGCTCATCTTCAATTAGGGTATCATTTTGGCGGTATCGATTTATTTCAAATAACAAAAATAATAGCTAGTTTGCATAAAAACAAAAATAAACTAACGGTAGATTGTGATGTGAACTCACCGATGATTGTTGAGATCGAGTGAACCACCATCAAAACAAATAAAACAAACAATTTATTGTCCTTCATCTACTCCATCGGAGGACGAGGAAGAGTTTCTTGCACTTCAGTATCAAAAGCATTGATTCTGATCATTTGAGAATTCTAAAAAATACTATAAACACCAATCGTCGGTATTATCGGTTGTCAAATCGGTTGTATCTGCCCTTCTTCGGGTTGAACTACGGAATTTTTATTTATTTTTCTTTAAATTTTATTTATGTTAATAAATCCTATTAATGAGAATTCAATGATGTTGGTTATCCTAACAACTATGAGTCGTGGTTGTTAATTAGACTAAGTTTTTTTTAGGATCGAAAGTTTATAGGCTCAACGCTCTTTTGTGAGATTGGTATAACTCTATTTGTAACAACATTTAACATTGTTGGGAATTTTTGCTTTTGAGGCCTTTGAATTTTCTTTTGGCTTCTTTCTTCTTGTATTAAGGGTTGTATGTAAAACCCTAAATCCTTAAATTTATATATATTAAACGTTACACGAAAATCTAAGGTGCCACCACCGACAAAATCTTTAATAAATAAAAAATTTAACAAACACGCAGCGAAAATATTAACGTCATACAATATCTGTCATCGCACGCTCATCTTCAATTAGGGTATCGTTTCGGCGGTATCGATTTATTTCAAATAACAAAAATAATAGATAGTTTGCATAAAAACAAAAATAAACTAACGGTAGATTGTGATGTGAACTCACCGATGATTGTTGAGATCGAGTGAACCACCATCAAAACAAATAAAACAAACAATTTATTGTCCTTCATCTACTCCATCGGAGGACGAGGAAGAGTTTCTTGCACTTCAGTATCAAAAGCATTGATTCTGATCATTTGAGAATTCTAAAAAATACTATAAACACCAATCGTCGGTATTATCGTTTGTCAAATCGGTTGTATCTGCCCTTTTTCGGGTTGAACTACGGAATTTTTATTTATTTTTCTTTAAATTTTATTTATGTTAATAAATCCTATTAATGGGAATTCAATGATGTCTGTTATCCTAACAACTATGAGTCGCGGTTGTTAATTAGACTAAGTTTTTTTAAGGATCGATAGTTTATAGGCCCCAACGCTCTTTTGTGAGATTGGTATAACTCTTTTTCTAACAACATTTAACATTGTTGGGAGTTTTTGCTTTTGAGGCCTTTGAATTTTCTTTTGGCTTCTTTCTTCTTTTATTAAGGGTTGTATGTAAAACCCTAAATCCTTAAATTTATATATATTAAACTTTACACGAAAATCTAAGGTGCCACCACCGACAAAATCTTTAATAAATAAAAAATTTAACAAACACGCAGCAAAAATATTAACGTCATACAATATCTGTCATCGCACGCTCATCTTTAATTAGGGTATCATTTTGGCGGTATCGATTTATTTCAAATAACAAAAATAATATATAGTTTGCATAAAAACAAAAATAAAGTAACGGTAGATTGTGATGTGAACTCACCGATGATTGTTGGGATCGAGTGAACCACCATCAAAACAAATAAAACAAACAATTTATTGTGCTTCATCTACTCCATCGGAGGACGAGGAAGAGTTTCTTGCACTTCAGTATCAAAAGCATTGATTCTGATCATTTGAGAATTCTAAAAAATATTATAAACACCAATCGTCTGTATTATCGTTTGTCAAATCGGTTGTGTGTGCCCTTTTTCAGGTTGAACTACGGAATTTTTATTTATTTTTCTTTAAATTTTATTTATGTTAATAAATCCTATTAATGAGAATTCAATGATGTTTGTTATCCTAACAACTGTGAGTCGTGGTTGTTAATTAGACTAAGTTTTTTTTAGGATCGAAAGTTAATAGGCTCAACGCTCTTTTGTGAGATTGGTATAACTCTATTTGTAACAATGTTTAACATTGTTGGGAGTTTTTGCTTTTGAGGCCTTTGAATTTTCTTTTGGCTTCTTTCTTCTTGTATTAAGGGTTGTATGTAAAACCCTAAATCCTTAAATTTATATATATTAAACTTTACACGAAAATCTAAGGTGCCACCGCCGACAAAATATTTAATAAATAAAAAATTTAACAAACACGCAGCGAAAATATTAACGTCATACAATATCTGTCATCGCACGCTCATCTTCAATTAGGATATCGTTTCGGCGTTATCGATTTATTTCAAATAACAAAAATAACAGATAGTTTGCATAAAAACAAAAATAAACTAACGGTAGATTGTGATGTGAACTCTCCGATGATTGTTGAGATCGAGTGAACCACCATCAAAACAAATAAAACAAACAATTTATTGTCCTTCATCTACTCCATCGGATGACGAGGAAGAGTTTCTTGCACTTCAGTATCAAAAGCATTGATTCTGATCATTTGAGAATTCTAAAAAATACTATAAACACCAATCGTCGGTATTATCGGTTGTCAAATCGGTTGTATCTGCCCTTCTTCGGGTTGAACTACGGAATTTTTATTTATTTTTCTTTAAATTTTATTTATGTTAATAAATCCTATTAATGAGAATTCAATGATGTTTGTTATCCTAACAACTATGAGTCGTGGTTGTTAATTAGACTAAGTTTTTTTTAGGATCGAAAGTTTATAGGCTCAACGCTCTTTTATGAGATTGGTATAACTCTTTTTGTAACAACATTTAACATTGTTGGGAGTTTTTGCTTTTGAGGCCTTTGAATTTTCTTTTGGCTTCTTTCTTCTTGTATTAAGGGTTGTATGTAAAACCCTAAATCCTTAAATTTATATATATTAAACGTTACACGAAAATCTAAGGTGCCACCACCGACAAAATCTTTAATAAATAAAAAATTTAACAAACACGCAGCAAAAATATTAACGTCATACAATATCTGTCATCGCACGCTCATCTTCAATTAGGGTATCATTTTGGCGGTATCGATTTATTTCAAATAACAAAAATAATAGCTAGTTTGCATAAAAACAAAAATAAACTAACGGTAGATTGTGATGTGAACTCACCGATGATTGTTGAGATCGAGTGAACCACCATCAAAACAAATAAAACAAACAATTTATTGTCCTTCATCTACTCCATCGGAGGACGAGGAAGAGTTTCTTGCACTTCAGTATCAAAAGCATTGATTCTGATCATTTGAGAATTCTAAAAAATACTATAAACACCAATCGTCGGTATTATCGGTTGTCAAATCGGTTGTATCTGCCCTTCTTCGGGTTGAACTACGGAATTTTTATTTATTTTTCTTTAAATTTTATTTATGTTAATAAATCCTATTAATGAGAATTCAATGATGGTGGTTATCCTAACAACTATGAGTCGTGGTTGTTAATTAGACTAAGTTTTTTTAGGATCGAAAGTTTATAGGCTCAACGCTCTTTTGTGAGATTGGTATAACTCTTTTTGTAACAACATTTAACATTGTTGGGAGTTTTTGCTTTTGAGGCCTTTGAATTTTCTTTTGGCTTCTTTCTTCTTGTATTAAGGGTTGTATGTAAAACCCTAAATCCTTAAATTTATATATATATTAAACTTTACACGAAAATCTAAGGTGCCACCACCGACAAAATCTTTAATAAATAAAAAATTTAACAAACACGCAGTAAAAATATTAACGTCATACAATATCTGTCATCGCACGCTCATCTTCAATTAGGGTATCGTTTTGGCGATATCGATTTATTTCAAATAACAAAAATAACAGATAGTTTGCATAAAAACAAAAATAAACTAACGGTAGATTGTGATGTGAACTCACCGATGATTGTTGAGATCGAGTGAACCACCATCAAAACAAATAAAACAAACAATTTATTGTCCTTCATCTACTCCATCGGAGGAGGAGGAAGAGTTTCTTGCACTTCAGTATCAAAAGCATTGATTCTGATCATTTGAGAATTCTAAAAAATACTATAAACCAATCGTCGGTATTATCGGTTGTCAAATCGGTTGTATCTGCCCTTCTTCGGGTTGAACTACGGAATTTTTATTTATTTTTCTTTAAATTTTATTTATGTTAATAAATCCTATGAATGAGAATTCAATGATGTTTGTTATCCTAACAACTATGAGTCGTGGTTGTTAATTAGACTAAGTTTTTTTTAGGATCGAAAGTTTATAGGCTCAACGCTCTTTTATGAGATTGGTAAAACTCTTTTTGTAACAACATTTAACATTGTTGGGAGTTTTTGCTTTTGAGGCCTTTGAATTTTCTTTTGGCTTCTTTCTTCTTGTATTAAGGGTTGTATGTAAAACCCTAAATCCTTAAATTTATATATATTAAACGTTACACGAAAATCTAAGGTGCCACCACCGACAAAATCTTTAATAAATAAAAAATTTAACAAACACGCAGCAAAAATATTAACGTCATACAATATCTGTCATCGCACGCTCATCTTCAATTAGGGTATCATTTTGGCGGTATCGATTTATTTCAAATAACAAAAATAATAGCTAGTTTGCATAAAAACAAAAATAAACTAACGGTAGATTGTGATGTGAACTCACCGATGATTGTTGAGATCGAGTGAACCACCATCAAAACAAATAAAACAAACAATTTATTGTCCTTCATCTACTCCATCGGAGGACGAGGAAGAGTTTCTTGCACTTCAGTATCAAAAGCATTGATTCTGATCATTTGAGAATTCTAAAAAATACTATAAACACCAATCGTCGGTATTATCGGTTGTCAAATCGGTTGTATCTGCCCTTCTTCGGGTTGAACTACGGAATTTTTATTTATTTTTCTTTAAATTTTATTTATGTTAATAAATCCTATTAATGAGAATTCAATGATGGTGGTTATCCTAACAACTATGAGTCGTGGTTGTTAATTAGACTAAGTTTTTTTTAGGATCGAAAGTTTATAGGCTCAACGCTCTTTTGTGAGATTGGTATAACTCTTTTTGTAACAACATTTAACATTGTTGGGAGTTTTTGCTTTTGAGGCCTTTGAATTTTCTTTTGGCTTCTTTCTTCTTGTATTAAGGGTTGTATGTAAAACCCTAAATCCTTAAATTTATATATATATTAAACTTTACACGAAAATCTAAGGTGCCACCACCGACAAAATCTTTAATAAATAAAAAATTTAACAAACACGCAGTAAAAATATTAACTTCATATGTAACACCCTTCTAAATTACCCCAAATATTTAATTAAAACAACAAATATATACATCAGAGTAAAGGTGCAATTAAGGGTGTCACACAAACACTTCACACATTTCACCATAACAACTGTCATGCTCTTTTATTAATTCAAAACATAAAGCATTTGCACAATACTCAGCGGATAGAAATCAAATTAATCATGCAAAACATGTAGCACATTACATGTAAAATTATTCAACAAGGTAAAACATCCCGTCCCGATGTTACATCTATCAGAGCATGACCCACTAAGGAGACTACACTAGACTCCAAGGACTAGCTTCTACTCAATCACTGCTCGTTACCTGAAAACATAGTTGTAAGGGTGAGTTCCTCAATCGATATAATAAGCATTATAAAATATCATGTAATGCTAAGTAAATAACACATTAATCACCCTAATCATATCACACATTCGGTAACGGCAACCTCCACTCAAACATCATAATCATGCTCAACATAAACATCAAAACACACGTATAATATTGGAACACATCCATTCATATTATACACAATACATACATTATGCAATGAGACTCCATGCATGCGGTACCGACTATTCGTGAACATATAGTTCACCTCACCGATCAAATCCAGATACGGCTACCAAGCCCACTAGTCCCACTCATTTGAGACCTAGTGACTCACTCACTAATTCCTCACCACGGGAATTAGCTACCACCCCAAGGGCCATGCTATGCACCCTAATTCACCTAGCATGCAAACATCAACAACAGTCCATAATGACTAACTCACTAATTCCTCACTATGGGAATTAGCTACCACCATAAAGGCCACAATATGCATGCTAAATCACCTAGCAATGCAAAATCATCAACAATAATCCACAATGGACATATGCTCACACTCTAAGCCATAAACAGTCCATTCATAATTGCATACATAACATATACATTCACAGCATTATGCATACCATCATACATTCATCAACACATGTATCAAAACATCATATCATGTCAAATAATTAATCACAGTATTAGCACACTCCTCTAATACCTATACTGCTCAAAACAGCGGGAATTAATCCCTATTACATCATACGCCAATATAGGCCAAACACCAATTATGCACACATTATTCAAATATTAATTTTTCACTTTTCCAACAGTGTTAACCGGTTAACGCCCTGGGTTAACCGGTTAACGCAACACAGAACACGCTTTCTGGCAAAACTCAACAGTGTTAACCGGTTAACGCCCTGGGTTAACCGGTTAACGCAGACAGAACAGCAATAATTTCACAACTCACAACAGTGTTAACCGGTTAACGCCCTGGGTTAACCGGTTAACGCAAGCAAAACAGCAATACCTCACAATTCCTAACAGTGTTAACCGGTTAACACCCTGGGTTAACCGGTTAACGCAAGACAGAAAGCTGTTCCTGCGCTAACACGAAGCAGAATGCAGAATTCTCCGCATTTTCCGCCGTTGGAGGACTTCCGGACCTCCGATTCCGATTCCGTAAAAAGCTATACGTTCGGAAAAATCACAACTCACACAAATACAGATTCAATTACAGCTTTAACACAACTTATCCAACACAATTTTTCAGCATTCAACATCCCAATTAGGGTCAATTCAACGGTTTATCACTACCCATTACATGTTAACCCATAATACCCATTAAACGACGATAAACCCCCCTTACCTGAGTTAATCCGGCGAATCTTTAAGCTTCAAGCTTTTCTCTTCTCCAACCTTCTTCCTCTTGCTCTGTCTCTTTGCCCTTTTCCTCTTCTCAGCCGCTTCTCTGCTTTCACGTAAAACCCTTTTTACCAAAAATGAAACTCTTTTCTTATTTCCCACTTATATATATTTTCCAATAATTATTATTTCAATAATAATAATAATAATCCAATAATTCCAATTATTTAATTAAATTAATAAATATAATATTAACTTAAATTAAATAATTATCTTATTTTTATCGGGGTGTTACATCATACAATATCTGTCATCGCACGCTCATCTTCAATTAGGGTATCGTTTTGGCGATATCGATTTATTTCAAATAACAAAAATAATAGATAGTTTGCATAAAAACAAAAATAAACTAACGGTAGATTGTGATGTGAACTCACCGATGATTGTTGAGATCGAGTGAACCACCATCAAAACAAATAAAACAAACAATTTATTGTCCTTCATCTACTCCATCGGAGGACGAGGAAGAGTTTCTTGCACTTCAGTATCAAAAGCATTGATTCTGATCATTTGAGAATTCTAAAAAATACTATAAACACCAATCGTCGGTATTATCGGTTGTCAAATCGGTTGTATCTGCCCTTCTTCGGGTTGAACTACGGAATTTTTATTTATTTTTCTTTAAATTTTATTTATGTTAATAAATCCTATGAATGAGAATTCAATGATGTTTGTTATCCTAACAACTATGAGTCGTGGTTGTTAATTAGACTAAGTTTTTTTTAGGATCGAAAGTTTATAGGCTCAACGCTCTTTTATGAGATTGGTATAACTCTATTTGTAACAACATTTAACATTGTTGGGAATTTTTGCTTTTGAGGCCTTTGAGTTTTCTTTTGGCTTCTTTCTTCTTGTATTAAGGGTTGTATGTAAAACCCTAAATCCTTAAATTTATATATATTAAACGTTACACGAAAATCTAAGGTGCCACCACCGACAAAATCTTTAATAAATACAAAATTTAACAAACACGCAGCAAAAATATTAACGTCATACAATATCTATCATTGCACACTCATCTTCAATTAGGGTATCGTTTCGGCGGTATCGATTTATTTCAAATAACAAAAATAATAGATAGTTTGCATAAAAACAAAAATAAACTAACGGTAGATTGTGATGTGAACTCACCGATGATTGTTGAGATCGAGTGAACCACCATCAAAACAAATAAAACAAATAATATATTGTCCTTCATCTACTCCATCGGAAGACGAGGAAGAGTTTCTTGCACTTCAGTATCAAAAGCATTGATTCTGATCATTTGAGAATTCTAAAAAATACTATAAACACCAATCGTCGGTATTATCGGTTGTCAAATCGATTGTATCTGACCTTCTTCGGGTTGAACTACGGAATTTTTGTTTATTTTTCTTTAAATTTTATTTATGTTAATAAATCCTATTAATGAGAATTCAATGATGTTTGTTATCCTAACAACTATGAGTCGCGGTTGTTAATTAGACTAAGTTTTTTTAAGGATCGAAAGTTTATAGGCCCCAACGCTCTTTTGTGAGATTGGTATAACTCTTTTTCTAACAACATTTAACATTGTTGGGTGTTTTTGCTTTTGAGGCCTTTGAATTTTCTTTTGGCTTCTTTCTTCTTTTATTAAGGGTTGTATGTAAAACCCTAAATCCTTAAATTTATATATATTAAACTTTACACGAAAATCTAAGGTGCCACCACCGATAAAATCTTTAATAAATAAAAAATTTGACAAACACGTAGCAAAAATATTAACGTCATACAATATCTGTCATCGCACGCTCATCTTTAATTAGGGTATCATTTTGGCGGTATCGATTTATTTCAAATAACAAAAATAATATATAGTTTGCATAAAAACAAAATAAAGTAACGGTAGATTGTGATGTGAACTCACCGATGATTGTTGAGATCGAGTGAACCACCATCAAACACAAATAAAACAAACAATTTATTGTCCTTCATCTACTCCATCGGAGGACGAGGAAGAGTTTCTTGCACTTCAGTATCAAAAGCATTGATTCTGATCATTTGAGAATTCTAAAAAATATTATAAACACCAATCGTCTGTATTATCGTTTGTCAAATCGGTTGTGTGTGCCCTTTTTCGGGTTGAACTATGGAATTTTTATTTATTTTTCTTTAAATTTTATTTATGTTAATAAATCCTATTAATGAGAATTCAATGATGTTTGTTATCCTAACAACTGTGAGTCATGGTTGTTAATTAGACTAAGTTTTTTTTAGATCGAAAGTTAATAGGCTCAACGCTCTTTTGTGAGATTGGTATAACTCTATTTGTAACAATGTTTAACATTGTTGGGAGTTTTTGCTTTTGAGGCCTTTGAATTTTCTTTTGGCTTCTTTCTTCTTGTATTAAGGGTTGTATGTAAAACCCTAAATCCTTGAATTTATATATATTAAACTTTACACGAAAATCTAAGGTGCCACCGCCGACAAAATATTTAATAAATAAAAAATTTAACAAACACGCAGCGAAAATATTAACGTCATACAATATCTATCATCGCACGCTCATCTTCAATTAGGATATCGTTTCGGCGTTATCGATTTATTTCAAATAACAAAAATAATAGATAGTTTGCATAAAAACAAAAATAAACTAATGGTAGATTGTGATGTGAACTCACCGATGATTGTTGAGATCGAGTGAACCACCATCAAAACAAATAAAACAAATAATTTATTGTCGTTCATCTACTCCATCGGAAGACGAGGAAGAGTTTCTTGCACTTCAGTATCAAAAGCATTGATTCTGATCATTTGAGAATTCTAAAAAATACTATAAACACCAATCGTCGGTATTATCGGTTGTCAAATGGATTGTATCTGACCTTCTTCGGGTTGAACTACGGAATTTTTATTTTTTTTTCTTTAAATTTTATTTATGTTAATAAATCCTATTAATGAGAATTCAATGATGTTTGTTATCCTAACAACTATGAGTCGCGGTTGTTAATTAGACTAAGTTTTTTTAAGGATCGAAAGTTTATAGGCCCCAACGCTCTTTTGTGAGATTGGTATAACTCTTTTTCTAACAACATTTAACATTGTTGGGAGTTTTTGCTTTTGAGGCCTTTGAATTTTCTTTTGGCTTCTTTCTTCTTGTATTAAGGGTTGTATGTAAAACCCTAAATCCTTAAATTTATATATATTACACTTTACACGAAAATCTAAGGTGCCACCACCGGCAAAATCTTTAATAAATAAAAAATTTAACAAACACGCAGCGAAAATATTAACGTCATACAATATCTATCATCGCACGCTCATCTTCAATTAGGGTATCGTTTTGGCGATATCGATTTATTTCAAATAACAAAAATAATAGATAGTTTGCATAAAAACAAAAATAAACTAACGGTAGATTGTGATGTGAACTCACCGATGATTGTTGAGATCGAGTGAACCACCATCAAAACAAATAAAACAAATAATTTATTGTCGTTCATCTACTCCATCGGAAGGCGAGGAAGAGTTTCTTTCACTTCAGTGTAGGAGAATTGCCATCCAAGGCGTAGCGGAATTTAAAAATTTTCTCCATTTAGTGATCCTTACGAATGGGCATGATCAGTGATAGAATCGTTACCTCTTTTGGCGATTCAAACCTTTGGTGCAGATCTCTGATAATGATCAAAACCATTGATACAGATCCACGGGGGGATCACGAATGTTGAACGATGACAACGTCTCTACTCAGTCCACACGAACGGTTTCCTTCAATCGCAGTGCTAGCTGTTATGAATGAAGGCTTTGAGTGAGAGAGAGATACGAAATTCCAACTCTTCAGTTGTGTTTTCTGTCTTAGTGAGTTGAGTGACAATGCTTCTACCCAAGGGGTTCTATTTATAGAACCACTTGTGTGGGCTTCAAGCCAAAAAGCTCACTTAAGTGCATTTTGGCCCATATCTCATAATATGCCAAAATCACTTAAGTATTTGGTACCTTACCATATTTCGTATTCTACTTAAGTACACCGTACCTTACGATGTGCCTTAATTATTCTATCTCTCATCAATCCGTCCTTTGTGTGTGACCCTATAGGTTTTCGCGGCGTTGGCAATTATATTAAATCACGCATTTAACATAATAAACAGTGAGCGGTATCTAGTAACACATCACTGCTACCCAAGTCACGAAAATGTCATGTGATCTGACAAAACCTCCTGTGATAATAATCATGTGTATAATTACCCCTTTGCCCTTATGTCTATATTGAACACAAGGTATGGACCGTGTCATCCTTGTCCAGTTCAATATTGGGCCCATAGACATTTATCCTGTTACGCAGGATTGGCAAATTCCATCTAGGATACTCATGTCCCTCAGCATGCTTCGTGGAGTACCCATCAACTGTCTTTATGGTTATCCAGTTACGGACAACGTTGGATAAACAATAAAGCACTCGACTCTACATCTAGGATCCATAGTGGTTTCAGGTCGAAGAGTGGTATACACTATTATCACCATGAGAATAACTTATGACACTTTGCATAACTTTCTATATAGTATTCTCATAGCGGGTCAATCCGGTATAAATATTACTCCTAATATTCATACCTATGTTTAAGACTTGATAACTCTTTATCCATGATCCATGAGATGTGATCATCAGTCTACAAACATAATAGTCTTAATGCTTTAATGTTATCCCACTTCACACTAAAGCTCGACTACGGATACTTTAAGAATAGTGTCCTTATAATTAATGTGTTCTCATGATTAAGTCACACTTAATACATTAAACGGACTTTCTATTCCAGGGACTTTATTAATCAACCATAATAAAGAAAATGCCTTTTTATTATTAATAAATAATTCGATACAAGTACCAAAAGTATTGGCCTCTAGGGCTTACACCAACATTCAGTATCAAAAGCATTGATTCTGATCATTTGAGAATTCTAAAAAATACTATAAACACCAATCGTCGGTATTATCGGTTGTCAAATCGGTTGTATCTGACCTTCTTCGGGTTGAACTCGGAATTTTTATTTATTTTTCTTTAAATTTTATTTATGTTAATAAATCCTATTAATGAGAATTCAATGATGTTTGTTATACTAACAACTATGAATCGTGGTTGTTAATTAGACTAAGTTTTTTTTAGGATCGAAAGTTTATAGGCTCAACGCTCTTTTGTGAGATTGATAAAACTCTTTTTGTAACAACATTTAACATTGTTGGGAGTTTTTGCTTTTGAGGCCTTTGAATTTTCTTTTGGCATCTTTCTTCTTGTATTAAGGGGTTGTATATAAAACCCTAAATCCTTAAATTTATATATATATTAAACTTAACATGAAAATGTAAGGTGCCACCACCGACAAAATATTTAATAAATAAAAAATTAAACAAACACGCAGCAAAAATATTAACGTCATACAATATCTGTCATCGCATGCTCATCTTCAATTAGGGTATCGTTTTGGCGGTATCGATTTATTTCAAATAACAAAAATAATAGATAGTTTGCATAAAAACAAAAAATAAACTAACGGTAGATTGTGATGTGAACTCACCGATGATTGTTGAGATCGAGTGAACCACCACCAAAACAAATAAAGCAAACAATTTATTGTCCTTCATCTACTCCATCGGAGGAGGAGGAAGAGTTTCTTGCACTTCAGTATCAAAAGCATTGATTCTGATCATTTGAGAATTCTAAAAAATACTATAAACACCAATCGTCGGTATTATCGGTTGTCAAATCGGTTGTATCTGACCTTCTTCGGGTTGAACTACGGAATTTTTATTTATTTTTCTTTAAATTTTATTTATGTTAATAAATCCTATTAATGAGAATTCAATGATGTTTGTTATACTAACAACTATGAGTCGTGGTTGTTAATTAGACTAAGTTTTTTTTAGGATCGAAAGTTTATAGGCTCAACGCTCTTTTGTGAGATTGATATAACTCTTTTTGTAACAACATTTAACATTGTTGGGAGTTTTTGCTTTTGAGGCCTTTGAATTTTCTTTTGGCATCTTTCTTCTTGTATTAAAGGTTGTATATAAAACCCTAAATCCTTAAATTTATATATATTAAACTTAACATGAAAATGTAAGGTGCCACCACCAACAAAATATTTAATAAATAAAAAATTAAACAAACACGCAGCAAAAATATTAACGTCATACAATATCTGTCATCGCACGCTCATCTTCAATTAGGGTATCGTTTTGGCGGTATCGATTTATTTCAAATAACAAAAATAATAGATAGTTTGCATAAAAACAAAAATAAACTAACGGTAGATTGTGATGTGAACTCACCGATGATTGTTGAGATCGAGTGAACCACCACCAAAACAAATAAAGCAAACAATTTATTGTCCTTCATCTACTCCATCGGAGGAGGAGGAAGAGTTTCTTGCACTTCAGTATCAAAAGCATTGATTCTGATCATTTGAGAATTCTAAAAAATACTATAAACACCAATCGTCGGTATTATCGGTTGTCAAATCGGTTGTATCTGCCCTTCTTCGGGTTGAACTACGAAATTTTTATTTATTTTTCTTTAAATTTTATTTATTTTAATAAATCCTATTAATGAGAATTCAATGATGTTTGTTATCCTAACAACTATGAGTTGTGGTTGTTAATTAGACTAAGTTCTTTTTAGGATCGAAAGTTTATAGGCTCAACGCTCTTTTGTGAGATTGATATAACTCTTTTTGTAACAACATTTAACATTGTTGGGAGTTTTTGCTTTTGAGGCCTTTAATTTTCCTTTGGCATCTTTCTTCTTGTATTAAGGGTTGTATATAAAACCCTAAATACTTAAATTTATATATATTAAACTTTACACGAAAATCTAAGGTGCCACCACTGACAAAATCTTTAATAAATAAAAAATTTAACAAACACGCAGCGAAAATATTAACGTCATACAATATTTGTCATCGCACGCTCATCTTCAATTAGGGTATCGTTTAGGCGGTATCGATTTATTTCAAATAACAAAAATAATAGATAGTTTGAATAAAAACAAAAATAAACTAACGGTAGATTGTGATGTGAACTCACCGATGATTGTTGAGATCGAGTGAACCACCACCAAAACAAATAAAGGAAACAGTTTATTGTCCTTCATCTACTCCATCGGAGGACGAGGAAGAGTTTCTTGCACTTCAGTATCAAAAGCATTGAGTCTGATCATTTGAGAATTCTAAAAAATTCTATAAACACCAATCGTCGGTATTATCGGTTGTCAAATCGGTTGTATCTGCCCTTCTTCGGGTTGAACTACGGAATTTTTATTTATTTTTCTTTAAATTTTATTTATGTTAATAAATCCTATTAATAAGAATTCAATGATGTTTGTTATCCTAACAACTATGAGTCGTGGTTGTTAATTAGACTTAGTTTTTTTAAGGATCGAAAGTTTATAGGCTCAACGCTCTTTTGTGAGATTGGTATAACTCTTTTTGTAACAACATTTAACATTGTTCGGAGTTTTTGCTTTTGAGGCCTTTGAATTTTCTTTTGGCTTCTTTCTTCTTGTATTAAAGGTTGTATGTAAAACCCTAAATCATTAAATTTATATATATTAAACTTTACACGAAAATCTAAGGTGCCACCGCCGACAAAATCTTTAATAAATAAAAAATTTAACAAACACGCTGCAAAAATATTAACGACATACAATATTTGTCATCGCACGCTCATCTTCAATTAGGGTATCGTTTCGGCGATATCGATTTATTTCAAATAACAAAAATAATAGATAGTTTGCATAAAAAAAAAACTAACGGTAGATTGTGATGTGAACTCACCGATGATTGTTGAGATCGAGTGAACCACCATCAAAACAAATAAAAGAAAACAATTTATTGTCCTTCATCTACTCCATCGGAGGATGAGGAAGAGTTTCTTGCACTTCAGTATCAAAAGCATTGATTCTGATCATTTGAAAATTCTAAAAAATACTATAAACACCAATCGTCGGTATTATCGGTTGTCAAATCGGTTGTATCTGACCTTCTTCGGGTTGAACTACGGAATTTTTATTTATTTTTCTTTAAATTTTATTTATGTTAATAAATCCTATTAATGAGAAATCAATGATGTTTGTTATCCTAACAACTAAGAGTCGTGGTTGTTAATTAGACTAAGTCTTTTTTAGGATCGAAAGTTAATAGGCTCAACGCTCTTTTGTGAGATTGGTATAACTCTATTTGTAACAACATTTAACATTGTTGGGAGTTTTTGCTTTTGAGGCCTTTGAATTTTCTTTTGGCTTCTTTCTTCTTGTATTAAGGGTTGTATCTAAAACCCTAAATCCTTAAATTTATATATATTACACTTTACACGAAAATCTAAGGTGCCACCACCGAAAAAATCTTTAATAAATTAAAAATTTAACAAACACTCAATGAAAATATTAACGTCATACAATATTTGTCATCCCACGCTCATCTTTAATTAGGGTATCGTTTCGGCGGTATCGATTTATTTCAAATAACAAAAATAATAGATAGTTTGCATAAAAAAAAAAACTAACGGTAGATTGTGATGTGAACTCACCGATGATTGTTGGGATCGAGTGAACCACCATCAAAACAAATAAAACAAACAATTTATTGTGCTTCATCTACTCCATCGGAGGAGGAGGAAGAGTTTCTTGCACTTCAGTATCAAAAGAATTGATTCTGATCATTTGAGAATTCTAAAAATTACTATAAACACCAATCGTCGGTATTATCGGTTGTCAAATCGGTTGTATCTGACCTTCTTCGGGTTGAACTAGGGAATTTTTATTTATTTTTCTTTAAATTTTATTTATGTTAATAAATCCTATTAATGAGAAATCAATGATGTTTGTTATCCTAACAACTAAGAGTCGTGGTTGTTAATTACACTAAGTCTTTTTTAGGATCGAAAGTTAATAGGCTCAACGCTCTTTTGTGAGATTGGTATAACTCTATTTGTAACAAAATTTAACATTGTTGGGAGTTTTTGCTTTTGAGGCCTTTGAATTTTCTTTTGGCTTCTTTCTTCTTGTATTAAGGGTTGTATCTAAAACACTAAATCCTTAAATTTATATATATTACACTTTCCACGAAAATCTAAGGTGCCACCGCCGACAAAATATTTAATAAATAAAAAATTTAACAAACACGCAGCGAAAATATTAACGTCATACAATATCTATCATCGCACGCTCATCTTCAATTAGGATATCGTTTCGGCGTTATCGATTTATTTCAAATAACAAAAATAATAGATAGTTTGCATAAAAACAAAACCAAACTAACGGTAGATTGTGATGTGAACTCACCGATGATTGTTGAGATCGAGTGAACCACCATCAAAACAAATCAAACAAACAATTTATTGTCCTTCATCTACTCCATCGGAGGAGGAGGAAGAGTTTCTTGCACTTCAGTATCAAAAGCATTGATTCTGATCATTTGAGAATTCTAAAAAAGACTATAAACACCAATCGTCGGTATTATCGGTTGTCAAATCGGTTGTATCTGACCTTCTTCGGCTTGAACTATGGAATTTTTATTTAATTTTTGTTAAATTTTATTTATGTTAATAAATCCTATTAATGAGAATTCAATGATGTTTGTTATCCTAACAACTATGAGTTGTGGTTGTTAATTAGACTAAGTTCTTTTTAGGATCGAAAGTTTATAGGCTCAACGCGCTTTTGTGAGATTGGTATAACTCTTTTTGTAACAACATTTAACATTTTGGGAGTTTTTGCTTTTGAGGCCTTTGAATTTTCTTTTGGCTTCTTTCTTCTTGTACTAAGGGTTGTATGTAAAAACCTAAATCCTTAAATTTATATATATTAAACTTTACACGAAAATCTAAGGTGTCACCACCGACAAAATCTTTAATAAATAAAAAATTTAACAAACACGCAGCGAAAATATTAACGTCATACAATATCTATCATCGCACGCTCATCTTCAATTAGGGTATCGTTTCGGCAGTATCGATTTATTTCAAATAACAAAAATAATAGATAGTTTGCATAAAAACAAAAATAAACTAACGGTAGATTGTGATGTGAACTCACCGATGATTGTTGAGATCGAGTGAACCACCATCAAAACAAATCAAACAAACAATTTATTGTCCTTCATCTACTCCATCGGAGGAGGAGGAAGAGTTTCTTGCACTTCAGTATCAAAAGCATTGATTCTGATCATTTGAGAATTCTAAAAAAGACTATAAACACCAATCGTTGGTATTATCGATTGTCAAATCGGTTGTATCTGACCTTCTTCGGCTTGAACTATGGAATTTTTATTTAATTTTTGTTAAATTTTGTTTATGTTAATAAATCCTATTAATGAGAATTCAATGATGTTTGTTATCCTAACAACTATGAGTTGTGGTTGTTAATTAGACTAAGTTCTTTTTAGGATCGAAAGTTTATAGGCTCAACGCGCTTTTGTGAGATTGGTATAACTCTTTTTGTAACAACATTTAACATTTTGGGAGTTTTTGCTTTTGAGGCCTTTGAATTTTCTTTTGGCTTCTTTCTTCTTGTACTAAGGGTTGTATGTAAAAACCTAAATCCTTAAATTTATATATATTAAACTTTACACGAAAATCTAAGGTGTCACCACCGACAAAATCTTTAATAAATAAAAAATTTAACAAACACGCAGCGAAAATATTAACGTCATACAATATCTATCATCGCACGCTCATCTTCAATTAGGGTATCGTTTCGGCGGTATCGATTTATTTCAAATAACAAAAATAATAGATAGTTTGCATAAAAACAAAAATAAACTAACGGTAGATTGTGATGTGAACTCACCGATGATTGTTGAGATCGAGTGAACCACCATCAAAACAAATCAAACAAACAATTTATTGTCCTTCATCTACTCCATCGGAGGAGGAGGAAGAGTTTCTTGCACTTCAGTATCAAAAGCATTGATTCTGATCATTTGAGAATTCTAAAAAAGACTATAAACACCAATCGTCGGTATTATCGGTTGTCAAATCGGTTGTATCTGACCTTCTTCGGTTTGAACTAGGGAATTTTTATTTATTTTTTGTTAAATTTTATTTATGTTAATAAATCCTATTAATGAGAATTCAATGATGTTTGTTATCCTAACAACTATGAGTTGTGGTTGTTAATTAGCCTAAGTTCCTTTTAGGATCGAAAGTTTATAGGCTCAACGCTCTTTCGTGAGATTGGTATAACTCTTTTTGTAACAACATTTAACATTTTGGGAGTTTTTGCTTTTGAGGCCTTTGAATTTTCTTTTGGCTTCTTTCTTCTTGTACTAAGGGTTGTATGTAAAAACCTAAATCCTTAAATTTATATATATTAAACTTTACACGAAAATCTAAGGTGACACCACCGACAAAATCTTTAATAAATAAAAAATTTAACAAACACACAGCGAAAATATTAACGTCATACAATATTTGTCATCGCACGCTCATCTTCAATTAGGGTATCATTTCGGCGGTATCGATTTATTTCAAATAACAAAAATAATAGATAGTTTGCATAAAAACAAAAATAAACTAACGGTAGATTGTGATGTGAACTCACTGATGATTGTTGAGATCGAGTGAACCACCATCAAAACAATTAAAACAAAAAATTTATTGTCCTTCTTCTACTCCATCGGAGGATGAGGAAGAGTTTCTTGCACTTCAGTATCAAAAGCATTGATTCTAATCATTTGAGAATTCTAAAAAATACTATAAACACCAATCGTCGGTATTATCGATTGTCAAATCGGTTGTATCTGCCCTTCTTCGGGTTGAACTACGGAATTTTTATTTATTTTTCTTTAAATTTTATTTATGTTAATAAATCCTATTAATGAGAATTCAATTATGTTTGTTATCCTAACAATTATGAGTCGTGGTTGTTAATTAGACTATGTTTTTTTTAGGATTGAAAGTTTATAGGCTCAACACTCTTTTGTGAGATTGGTATAACTCTATTTGTAACAACATTTAACATTGTTGGGAGTTTTTGCTTTTGAGGCCTTTGAATTTTATTTTGGCTTCTTTCTTCTTGTATTAAGGGTTGTATGTAAAACCCTAAATCCTTAAATTTATATATATTAAACTTTACACGAAAATCTAAGGTGCCACCACAGACAAAATCTTTAATAAATAAAAAATTTAACAAACACGCAGCGAAAATATTAACGTCATACAATATCCGTCATTGCACGCTCATCTTCAATTAGGGTACCGTTTCGGCGGTATCGATTTATTTCAAATAACAAAACATTGCAACTTAAACTTTAAGTATCAATCTTTAAATCATAAGAAATTGTTTTCAAAGTAAAAAGTTATCATATTCGACTCTTTGAATAACTCTAACATAAACAGAATAAACAATTAAACTCCATCAAACATAATATGCAAATAAACGTTCCCAACCTTAATTTTACAGGATCAGAGCAAGACTTCTAAAACAATGATGAAACTAAATGAAGTAACTCCAGGAGCTAACTTCCACTTACAACAACAAACTCTACTCTCGAGTATCTGCAAGATGTCCATGGTTGACAACATGAAAGCAAAGGGGGTGAACAACAACAAACCAATACAATCAGTGTAAAGAATTTGAAGGTAGAGAGTACGCATCAAACACACATTCGTTACACAACTATCAACAACATACTCTCACACCCAATTCATGACAACAATTACATAATCACTTCCAATCATCAAAATCATGAACAATCAACAACATATGCAATCATATATGCAAATGAACTCCACAATTGCCTCATTATGCAAGTGGTACCATTCATGAACACTAAATTCTTACTCTCTCTATACCTCTACTTAAGGGATACTTATCCCCCACAATCATACAACAATAATTTAAAAACATCAATTAATCAAATAAAATTCTAAATAATTCAATTTAATTATTAATCGAATTTGGGGTGTTACATTGTGCACCCATAGTGTCTCTCATAATCCAAGTTGTTGCTTATAAAAAAAATTTAGATTAAATGTTTTGAATTATTCTATTTTAGTAGGAATGTTTAGTTAGTTCTATAACACATGTCTCTATGTGATAGCATGTTGTAAGGCTTAATAAAAGCCATTTCCTTTTCCTTTAATAAAAACTAAAATTTTCTTCACTTGAAATTCTGAAGTGAGAGTCTTCAAAGAATATCAATAATGACATTTAAAGAACATCAACAATGACATATGAATAGAGCAGTAATAGATTCGCGCAATCAACAATTCCAAAGCTTATGGTCATTATGATCATTGGAGTATGTTGATGAATAAAATTTTGAGATTAAAAGAATATTGGGGACGAATTAAAGAAGTAATTGGTAAGAGATGAAATATCCTTGACTAATGCACCATTAAAGAGGCAAGAAATAATTTGAAGCTAAAATATTTAAAGGAAAATATTTACTTGTATCAAATTATTGATCGAGTTGTTCCAGAGGCTATTTTCAAGAAAGGCACCGCCAAATATATATGAGAATCCTTAAAGAAGAAGTATCAAGGCCCTATAAAATTCAAGAAGGATCAACTACAAGCTCTTCATAAAGAGTTTGAAATTCTACACATGAAAGTTGGAGAATTTATCGATGAGTATTTTGAAAGGACAATGACAATTTCAAATCGAATAGGAACTAATGGAAAGAAGATAGAAAATACTATGTTGTATGTTAAATAGAAGAATTTAATGACATTGACAACATGTCATTAGATGAGTTGAAAAGTTCATTGTTGGTGCATGAGAAATTCATGTCAAATCACATTAGATCAAGCTCTCAAAGTGAGTAGTGTTAAAAATTTCTATGTAAGAATATGAGGTTGAGGAAGCTTTAGAGGAAGAGAAATGGGATGTGGTATTGGAACTAGAGAATAAATTTCTGAGAAGGCTTCCATTGAATGATACAATTGCTACAAAATTGACCATTTTTAATGGGAATGTCTTCATTAAAATAAGGAAAGAAAAAATTTGTTGAATCAGACGAGGAGAAAATATTATTTATGGCTTACATGGAAAATAAGAAAGTTGAAAATGGTGAGACATATTACCATAGTTTTTGGTGCAACAATCACATCAGAGGTAACACAAATTTGTTTTGCAATTTAAATAAATGTTTTTGATACAATGTCAAGATTGGAAATTATTATTGAATGAGTGTTACGGGAAAAGGAAATATTAAAGTGTAGATGAACTAGAAAATCAAAATTGTAGATGATGTATACTATATATCAGAACATAAAATGACAATCACAATAAATAAATTGTATGATTATAATCCATAGGGGTCTTATTAAACTCATGATCCAAAATAGGGATTAGTTGTTATTGTTGTTAAGATGTCCAGAAATAAGATGTTTCAACTAAAAATCAAAACATTTAAAGATCAAACTTGTCTCAGTATTTGTTTCCAATCCTTCATGGTTGTGGCATTACAAGTTTGAACATTTCAACTTCCATGGACTTCGAGCTTTGAAGAAAATATGATGAGGGTGATTACACAAAACTAAAACTCCATCTCATGTATGCGAAGAACATACAATTGCAAAGCAATATAGAAAATCATCTCCTCAAGAGTAAATAGAGATCTAGTCAAGTCTTTGAACTAGTGCACTAAGACCTAGGTGGTCCAATGAATCCAAATTCCAACAACAATAAAAGGTACTTCATAAAATTTGATTAAATACAAGAGACCCTTCAAGGGTCACAATGAATTCCACAAAAGGAAAAGCCAATTTCACTAAGAAGAAACCTATTAAACTAAAATTCGAATACCAAATTTGAACCGTGATTCCTGTCCAGAAACTATATTCTTGAAAACGACACCAGCTTGGAAGCAAAACGACAATGAGAAATAGAGTTTTGCCACAAAATCTCAACTTTATTATCAAATAAATGGAAAGCGATTCGGCAACGAGAAACAAAAAGCGATTCGACAACTAGAAGCGAAACGCGAATTAAGATTTGAACAGAAGAGTTTATTTGATTGAATAAAAAACTGAAAGAGACTTTTGCCATGAAGAAGCGATTATGACTTATTTTATTCAAAAATCAGAGAAATTAGAGATAAGTGAAAAGAGGGAAAACGTGAAATTAGAGAGAAGAGAAACGAGGGAAAGTGAAAAGAATGAATATGAGTAATAAAAAATTGAAATATTATTAATATATATCATTTTTAACAAAACATTTTAACACAATTGTTTGGTGTAGTGGTAGATTATTTAATTATAGATTTTAACCAATAGGCCGTCTATCTGATTCCAGCTGTAGTGAAAAAAAATTCTTTTTCGAAAATATGCAAATTAAATAGAGTCGGATAAGCCGCCTCTACAAAAGTTAATTGAAAAAATGTATCATTAGCGTCGGACAAACCGACTCTAAGTAATTAAATAGAATATATTTATGAATATATAGAGTCGATACGATCGACGCTACAATTATTTGCAATATTTTTGTAATTAAAAGGTTTTCAGCGTAGATTTGACCGACTCTAATAGCGTCGGTGTCGAGGACCAACACTAATGCAGGAGGCTAAAATACATTTTTCTAATAGTGAACGAAGGTTTGAAAAATACCAAATTCGATTTCTTGTGAAAACAATGCTTGGCCAGTGTATGACCTTTCGGCATGAGCTCTGGGTTACTAGACCCTTTTCCTCTAAAAACCAGAGTGAAAAAGAAAACTCAATTGAATTATGTTTTAAATGTCTCTAGTTCAATTTTAAAAACATACTTTTATTTTTATTTTCCTTACATACAATGAAAATTATATACAATTTTAAATAACATTTTTTTATAGATTTTATGTATTTTTCTTTTATTATCAACTTATATTATTGACAGAATTAAATTACAAAGAAATAATAAAAAAAATTGGTTAGTCTTACCTTTTTTTGGGAATTCATATTCATCATGTGAACATTAAAATAGTCACATTATCGTTATGAGTAATGTATATAAAAAACAATAATATTTTCAATACTTGCAAATAATTTTCATTATCAAAAGAAAAAATGTGCCAACTACATTATATTTTAAGACACTAAATCAAAGTTTTGCCATTTAAAATGTATATATTTAATATATTTGAGATTAAAATAATTAATTTAAAAAATATATATTTTTTATTTGAAATTCTTAAAGAGTGTCCTTATAGAACTAGTTAGGATGACCCTTTTTGTAATTATATATAATTTTTTCTTTCTATTTACTATCTTGTTATATTTAAAATAGATATAACTTTTGGAAAAAAATAATACATTTGACATTGTAATTATTATAATTTTAAAATAAGAGTTCAAAATTCAATTAAAATAATAAAATTTAAAATCATGACTATATTTTACTCAAGCGATAAAATATATCTATTAAATTTATTTTCTATGCCATCAAATATAATCAATATTATAGAAAAATTAATCTAGCAACCTCACATTATAAACCGTCTAAAAAATAATAGATAGTTTGCATAAAAACAAAAATAAACTAACGGTAGATTGAGATGTGAACTCACACATGATTGTTAAGATCGAGTGAACCACCGTTAAAACAAATAAGACAAACAATTTCTTGTCCTTCATCTAATCCATTGGAGGATGAGGAAGAGTTTCTTCCACTTCAGTATCAAAAGCATTGATTTTGATCATTTGAGATTTTTAAAAAATGCTATCAACATCAATCGTCGATATTATTAGTTGTCAAATGGGTTGCATTTGCTGCTCTTCGGGTTGAACTACTGAATATTTATTTATTTTTCTTTAAATTTTATTTATGTTAGTAAATGCTATTAATGAGAGTTCAATGATGTTTGTTATCCTAACAACTATGAGTCGTGGTTGTTAATTAAAGTAAGTTTTTTTGGGAGGATCGACCAACGCTCTTTTATGAGATTGGTATAACTCTTTTTGGAACAACATTTCTCATTGTTAGGAGGATTGCAAGTGTAATACGAGGCAGTTGAATTTTCTTTTGGCTTCTTTCTTCTTATGTTAAGGGTTGTGTGTAACACTCTAAATCCCAAAACTTATATATATATATATATATATATATATATATATATATATATATATATATATATATATATATATATATATATATATATATATATATATATATATATATATATATATATATATATATAAATATATTTAAAATGTATATATTTAATATATTTGAGATTAAAATAATTAATTTAAAAAATATTTTTTTTTTATTTGAAATTCTTAAAGAGTGTCCTTATAGAACTAGTTAGGATGACCCTTTTTGTAATTATATATAATTTTTTCTTTCTATTTACTATCTTGTTATATTTAATATAGATATAACTTTTGGAAAAAAATAATACATTTGACATTGTAATTATTATAATTTTAAAATAAGAGTTCAAAATTCAGTTAAAATAATAAAATTTAAAATCATGACTATATTTTATTCAAGCGATAAAATATATCTATTAAATTTATTTTCTATGCCATCAAATATAATCAATATTATAGAAAAATTAATCTAGCAACCTCACTTTATAAACCGTCTAAAAAATAATAGATAGTTTGCATAAAAACAAAAATAAACTAACGGTAGATTGAGATGTGAACTCACACATGATTGTTAAGATCGAGTGAACCACCGTTAAAACAAATAAGATAAACAATTTCTTGTCCTTCATCTAATCCATTGGAGGATGAGGAAGAGTTTCTTCCACTTCAGTATCAAAAGCATTGATTCTGATCATTTGAGATTTAAAAAAAATGCTATCAACATCAATCGTCGATATTATTAGTTGTCAAATCGGTTGCATTTGCTGTTCTTCAGGGTTGAACTACTGAATATTTATTTATTTTTCTTTAAATTTTATTTATGTTAGTAAATCCTATTAATGAGAATTCAATGATGTTTGTTATCCTAACAACTATGAGTCGTGGTTGTTAATTAAAGTAAGTTTTTTTGGGAGGATCGACCAACGCTCTTTTATGAGATTGGTATAGCTCTTTTTGGAACAACATTTCTCATTGTTAGGAGGATTGCAAGTGTAATACGAGGCCTTTGAATTTTCTTTTGGCTTCTTTCTTCTTATGTTAAGGGTTGTGTGTAACACTCTAAATCCCAAAACTTATATATATATATATATATATATATATATATATATATATATATATATATATATATATATATATATATATATATATATATATATATATATATATATATATATATATATAAAATGTATATATTTAATATATTTGAGATTAAAATAAATAATTTAAAAAAAATATACTTTTTTATTTGAAATTCTTAAAGAGTGTCTTTATAGCATTAGTTAGGATGACCCATTTTGTAATTATATATAATTTTTTCTTTCTATTTACTATCTTGTTATATTTAATATAGATATAAATTTTGGAAAAAAATAATACATTTGAAATTGTAATTATTATAATTTTAAAATAAGAGTTCAAAATTCAATTAAAATAATAAAATTTAAAATCATGTCTATATTTTATTGAAGCGATAAAATATATCTTTTAAATTCATTTTCTATGCCATCAAATATATCAATATTATAGAAAAATTAATCTAGCAACCTCACATTATAAACCGTCTAAAAAATAATAGATAGTTTGCATAAAAACAAAAATAAACTAACGGTAGATTGAGATGTGAACTCACACATGATTGTTAAGATCGAGTGAACCACCGTTAAAACAAATAAGATAAATAATTTCTTGTCCTTCATCTACTCCATTGGAGAATGAGGAAGAGTTTCTTCCACTTCAGTATCAAAAGAATTGATTCTGATCATTTGAGATTTAAAAAAAATGCTATCAACATCAATAGTCGATATTATTAGTTGTCAAATCGGTTGCATTTGCTGTTCTTCAGGTTGAACTACTGAATATTTATTTATTTTTCTTTAAATTTTATTTATGTTAGTAAATCCTATTAATGAGAGTTCAATGATGTTTGTTATCCTAACAACTATGAGTCGTGGTTGTTAATTAAAGTAAGTTTTTTTGGGAGGATCGACCAACGCTCTTTTATGAGATTGGTATAACTCTTTTTGGAACAACATTTCTCATTGTTAGGAGGATTGCAAGTGTAATACGAGGCCTTTGAATTTTCTTTTGGCTTCTTTCTTCTTATGTTAAGGGTTGTGTGTAACACTCTAAATCCCAAAACATATATATATATATATATATATATATATATATATATATATATAATATATATATATATTATATATATATTGAGATTAAAATAAATAATTTTAAAAAAATATACTTTTTTATTTGAAATTCTTAAAGAGTGTCCTTATAGAACTAGTTAGGATGACCCTTTTTGTGATTATATATAATTTTTTCTTTCTATTTACTATCTTGTTATATTTAATATAGATATAACTTTTGGAAAAAAATAATACATTTGACATTGTAATTATTATAATTTTAAAATAAGAGTTCAAAATTCAGTTAAAATAATAAAATTTAAAATCATGACTATATTTTATTCAAGCGATAAAATATATCTATTAAATTTATTTTCTATGCCATCAAATATAATCAATATTATAGAAAAATTAATCTAGCAACCTCACATTATAAACCGTCTAAAAAATAATAGATAGTTTGCATAAAAACAAAAATAAACTAACGGTAGATTGAGATGTGAACTCACACATGATTGTTAAGATCGAGTGAACCACCGTTAAAACAAATAAGATAAACAATTTCTTGTCCTTCATCTAATCCATTGGAGGATGAGAAAGAGTTTCTTCCACTTCAGTATCAAAAGCATTGATTCTGATCATTTGAGATTTAAAAAAATGCTATCAACATCAATCGTCGATATTATTAGTTGTCAAATCGGTTGCATTTGCTGTTCTTCAGGTTGAACTACTGAATATTTATTTATTTTTCTTTAAATTTTATTTATGTTAGTAAATCCTATTAATGAGAGTTCAATGATGTTTGTTATCCTAACAACTATGAGTCGTGTTTGTTAATTAAAGTAAGTTTTTTTGGGAGGATCGACCAACGCTCTTTTATGAGATTGGTATAACTCTTTTTGGAACAACATTTCTCATTGTTAGGAGGATTGCAAGTGTAATACGAGGCCTTTGAATTTTCTTTTGGCTTCTTTCTTCTTATGTTAAGGGTTGTGTGTAACACTCTAAATCCCAAAACTTATATATATATATATATATATATATATATATATATATATATATATATATATATATATATATATATATATATATATATATATATATATATATATATATATATATATATATATATTTAAAATGTATATATTTAATATATTTGAGATTAAAATAATAATTTAAAAAATATACTTTTTATTTGAAATTCTTAAAGAGTGTCTTTATAGCACTAGTTAGGATGACCCATTTTGTAATTATATATAATTTTTTCTTTCTATTTACTATCTTGTTATATTTAATATAGATATAACTTTTGGAAAAAAATAATACATTTGACATTGTAATTAATATAATTTTAAAATAAGAGTTCAAAATTCAGTTAAAATAATAAAATTTAAAATCATGACTATATTTTATTCAAGCGATAAAATATATCTTTTAAATTTATTTTCTATGCCATCAAATATAATCAATATTATAGAAAAATTAATCTAGCAACCTCACATTATAAACCGTCTAAAAAATAATAGATAGTTTGCATAAAAATAAAAATAAACTAACGGTAGATTGAGATGTGAACTCACACATGATTGTTAAGATCGAGTGAACCACCGTTAAAACAAATAAGATAAACAATTTCTTGTCCTTCATCTACTCCATTGGAGGATGAGGAAGAGTTTCTTCCACTTCAGTATCAAAAGCATTGATTCTGATCATTTGAGATTTAAAAAAAATGCTATCAACATCAATCGTCGATATTATTAGTTGTCAAATCGGTTGCATTTGCTGTTCTTCAGGTTGAACTACTGAATATTTATTTATTTTTCTTTAAATTTTATTTATGTTAGTAAATCCTATTAATGAGAATTCAATGATGTTTGTTATCCTAACAACTATGAGTCGTGGTTGTTAATTAAAGTAAGTTTTTTTGGGAGGATCGACCAACGCTCTTTTATGAGATTGGTATAACTCTTTTTGGAACAACATTTCTCATTGTTAGGAGGATTGCAAGTGTAATACGAGGCCTTTGAATTTTCTTTTGGCTTCTTTCTTCTTATGTTAAGGGTTGTGTGTAACACTCTAAATCCCAAAACTATATATATATATATATATATATATATATATATATATATATATATATATATATATATATATATATATATATATATATATATATATATATATATATATATATAATATATTTATATATTTAATATATTTGAGATTAAAATAAATAATTTAAAAAAATATACTTTTTATTTGAAATTCTTAAAGAGTGTCTTTATAGCACTAGTTAGGATGACCCATTTTGTAATTATATATAATTTTTTCTTTCTATTTACTATCTTGTTATATTTAATATAGATATAACTTTTGGAAAAAAATAATACATTTGACATTGTAATTATTATAATTTTAAAATAAGAGTTCAAAATTCAGTTAAAATAATAAAATTTAAAATCATGACTATATTTTATTCAAGCGATAAAATATATCTATTAAATTTATTTTCTATGCCATCAAATATATCAATATTATAGAAAAATTAATCTAGCAACCTCACATTATAAACCGTCTAAAAAATAATAGATAGTTTGCATAAAAACAAAAATAAACTAACGGTAGATTGAGATGTGAACTCACACATGATTGTTAAGATCGAGTGAACCACCGTTAAAACAAATAAGATAAACAATTTCTTGTCCTTCATCTACTCCATTGGAGGATGAGGAAGAGTTTCTTCCACTTCAGTATCAAAAGCATTGATTCTGATCATTTGAGATTTAAAAAAAATGCTATCAACATCAATCGTCGATATTATTAGTTGTCAAATCGGTTGCATTTGCTGTTCTTCAGGTTGAACTACTGAATATTTATTTATTTTTCTTTAAATTTTATTTATGTTAGTAAATCCTATTAATGAGAATTCAATGATGTTTGTTATCCTAACAACTATGAGTCGTGGTTGTTAATTAAAGTAAGTTTTTTTGGGAGGATCGACCAACGCTCTTTTATGAGATTGGTATAACTCTTTTTGGAACAACATTTCTCATTGTTAGGAGGATTGCAAGTGTAATACGAGGCCTTTGAATTTTCTTTTGGCTTCTTTCTTCTTATGTTAAGGGTTGTGTGTAACACTCTAAATCCCAAAACATATATATCTATCTATATATATATATATATATATATATATATATATATATATATATATATATATATATATATATATATATATATATATATATATTTAAAATGTATATATTTAATATATTTGAGATTAAAATAAATAATTTTAAAAAAATATACTTTTTTATTTGAAATTCTTAAAGAGTGTCCTTATAGAACTAGTTAGGATGACCCTTTTTGTAATTATATATAATTTTTTCTTTCTATTTACTATCTTGTTATATTTAATATAGATATAACTTTTGGAAAAAAATAATACATTTGACATTGTAATTATTATAATTTTAAAATAAGAGTTCAAAATTCAGTTAAAATAATAAAATTTAAAATCATGACTATATTTTATTCAAGCGATAAAATATATCTATTAAATTTATTTTCTATGCCATCAAATATAATCAATATTATAGAAAAATTAATCTAGCAACCTCACATTATAAACCGTCTAAAAAATAATAGATAGTTTGCATAAAAACAAAAATAAACTAACGGTAGATTGAGATGTGAACTCACACATGATTGTTAAGATCGAGTGAACCACCGTTAAAACAAATAAGATAAACAATTTCTTGTCCTTCATCTACTCCATTGGAGGATGAGGAAGAGTTTCTTCCACTTCAGTATCAAAAGCATTGATTCTGATCATTTGAGATTTAAAAAAAATGCTATCAACATCAATCGTCGATATTATTAGTTGTCAAATCGGTTGCATTTGCTGTTCTTCAGGTTGAACTACTGAATATTTATTTATTTTTCTTTAAATTTTATTTATGTTAGTAAATCCTATTAATGAGAATTCAATGATGTTTGTTATCCTAACAACTATGAGTCGTGGTTGTTAATTAAAGTAAGTTTTTTTGGGAGGATCGACCAACGCTCTTTTATGAGATTGGTATAACTCTTTTTGGAACAACATTTCTCATTGTTAGGAGGATTGCAAGTGTAATACGAGGCCTTTGAATTTTCTTTTGGCTTCTTTCTTCTTATGTTAAGGGTTGTGTGTAACACTCTAAATCCCAAAACTTATATATATATATATATATATATATATATATATATATATATATATATATATATATATATATATATATATATATATATTTAAATGTATATATTTAATATATTTGAGATTAAAATAAATAATTTTAAAAAAATATACTTTTTTATTTGAAATTCTTAAAGAGTGTCTTTATAGCACTAGTTAGGATGACCCATTTTGTAATTATATATAATTTTTTCTTTCTATTTACTATCTTGTTATATTTAATATAGATATAAATTTTGGAAAAAAATAATACATTTGACATTGTAATTATTATAATTTTAAAATAAGAGTTCAAAATTCAGTTAAAATAATAAAATTTAAAATCATGACTATATTTTATTCAAGCGATAAAATATATCTATTAAATTTATTTTCTATGCCATCAAATATATCAATATTATAGAAAAATTAATCTAGCAACCTCACATTATAAACCGTCTAAAAAATAATAGATAGTTTGCATAAAAACAAAAATAAACTAACGGTAGATTGAGATGTGAACTCACACATGATTGTTAAGATCGAGTGAACCACCGTTAAAACAAATAAGATAAACAATTTCTTGTCCTTCATCTACTCCATTGGAGGATGAGGAAGAGTTTCTTCCACTTCAGTATCAAAAGCATTGATTCTGATCATTTGAGATTTAAAAAAAATGCTATCAACATCAATCGTCGATATTATTAGTTGTCAAATCGGTTGCATTTGCTGTTCTTCAGGTTGAACTACTGAATATTTATTTATTTTTCTTTAAATTTTATTTATGTTAGTAAATCCTATTAATGAGAGTTCAATGATGTTTGTTATCCTAACAACTATGAGTCGTGGTTGTTAATTAAAGTAAGTTTTTTTGGGAGGATCGACCAACGCTCTTTTATGAGATTGGTATAACTCTTTTTGGAACAACATTTCTCATTGTTAGGAGGATTGCAAGTGTAATACGAGGCCTTTGAATTTTCTTTTGGCTTCTTTCTTCTTATGTTAAGGGTTGTGTGTAACACTCTAAATCCCAAAACTTATATATATATATATATATATATATATATATATATATATATATATATATATATATATATATATATATATATATATATATATATATATATATATATTTAAAATGTATATATTTAATATATTTGAGATTAAAATAAATAATTTTAAAAAAATATACTTTTTAATTTGAAATTCTTAAAGAGTGTCTTTATAGCATTAGTTAGGATGACCCATTTTGTAATTATATATAATTTTTTCTTTCTATTTACTATCTTGTTATATTTAATATAGATATAAATTTTGGAAAAAAATAATACATTTGACATTGTAATTATTATAATTTTAAAATAAGAGTTCAAAATTCAGTTAAAATAATAAAATTTAAAATCATGACTATATTTTATTCAAGCGATAAAATATATCTTTTAAATTTATTTTCTATGCCATCAAATAAATCAATATTATAGAAAAATTAATCTAGCAACCTCACATTATAAACCGTCTAAAAAATAATAGATAGTTTGCATAAAAACAAAAATAAACTAACGGTAGATTGAGATGTGAACTCACACATGATTGTTAAGATCGAGTGAACCACCGTTAAAACAAATAAGATAAACAATTTCTTGTCCTTCATCTACTCCATTGGAGGATGAGGAAGAGTTTCTTCCACTTCAGTATCAAAAGCATTGATTCTGATCATTTGAGATTTAAAAAAATGCTATCAACATCAATCGTCGATATTATTAGTTGTCAAATCGGTTGCATTTGCTGTTCTTCAGGTTGAACTACTGAATATTTATTTATTTTTCTTTAAATTTTATTTATGTTAGTAAATCCTATTAATGAGAGTTCAATGATGTTTGTTATCCTAACAACTATGAGTCGTGGTTGTTAATTAAAGTAAGTTTTTTTGGGAGGATCGACCAACGCTCTTTTATGAGATTGGTATAACTCTTTTTGGAACAACATTTCTCATTGTTAGGAGGATTGCAAGTGTAATACGAGGCCTTTGAATTTTCTTTTGGCTTCTTTCTTCTTATGTTAAGGGTTGTGTGTAACACTCTAAATCCCAAAACTTATATATATATATATATATATATATATATATATATATATATATATATATATATATATATATATATATATATATATATATATATATATATATATATATATATATATATATATATATATATATATATATATATATATATATATATATATATATATATATATATATATTATAAATATATATTTAATATATTTGAGATAAAATAAATAATTTTAAAAAATATACTTTTTTATTTGAAATTCTTAAAGAGTGTCTTTATAGCATTAGTTAGGATGACCCATTTGTAATTATATATAATTTTTTCTTTCTATTTACTATCTTGTTATATTTAATATAGATATAAATTTTGGAAAAAAATAATACATTTGACATTGTAATTATTATAATTTTAAAATAAGAGTTCAAAATTCATTAAAATAATAAAATTTAAAATCATGTCTATATTTTATTCAAGCGATAAAATATATCTTTTAAATTTATTTTCTATGCCATCAAATATATCAATATTATAGAAAAATTAATCTAGCAACCTCACATTATAAACCGTCTAAAAAATAATAGATAGTTTGCATAAAAACAAAAATAAACTAACGGTAGATTGAGATGTGAACTCACACATGATTGTTAAGATCGAGTGAACCACCGTTAAAACAAATAAGATAAACAATTTCTTGTCCTTCATCTACTCCATTGGAGGATGAGGAAGAGTTTCTTCCACTTCAGTATCAAAAGCATTGATTCTGATCATTTGAGATTTAAAAAAAATGCTATCAACATCAATCGTCGATATTATTAGTTGTCAAATCGGTTGCATTTGCTGTTCTTCAGGTTGAACTACTGAATATTTATTTATTTTTCTTTAAATTTTATTTATGTTAGTAAATCCTATTAATGAGAGTTCAATGATGTTTGTTATCCTAACAACTATGAGTCGTGGTTGTTAATTAAAGTAAGTTTTTTTGGGAGGATCGACCAACGCTCTTTTATGAGATTGGTATAACTCTTTTTGGAACAACATTTCTCATTGTTAGGAGGATTGCAAGTGTAATACGAGGCCTTTGAATTTTCTTTTGGCTTCTTTCTTCTTATGTTAAGGGTTGTGTGTAACACTCTAAATCCCAAAACATATATATCTATCTATATATATATATATATATATATATATATATATATAGATATATATATATATATATATATATATATATATATATATATTATATATATATATATATATTATATATATATATATATATATTAATTTAAATAATATTTGAGATTAAAATAAATAATTTTAAAAAATATATTTTTTTATTTGAAATTCTTAAAGAGTGTCCTTATAGAACTAGTTAGGATGACCCTTTTTGTGATTATATATAATTTTTTCTTTCTATTTACTATCTTGTTATATTTAATATAGATATAACTTTTGGAAAAAAATAATACATTTGACATTGTAATTATTATAATTTTAAAATAAGAGTTCAAAATTCAGTTAAAATAATAAAATTTAAAATCATGACTATATTTTATTCAAGCGATAAAATATATCTATTAAATTTATTTTCTATGCCATCAAATATAATCAATATTATAGAAAAATTAATCTAGCAACCTCACATTATAAACCGTCTAAAAAATAATAGATAGTTTGCATAAAAACAAAAATAAACTAACGGTAGATTGAGATGTGAACTCACACATGATTGTTAAGATCGAGTGAACCACCGTTAAAACAAATAAGATAAACAATTTCTTGTCCTTCATCTACTCCATTGGAGGATGAGGAAGAGTTTCTTCCACTTCAGTATCAAAAGCATTGATTCTGATCATTTGAGATTTAAAAAAAATGCTATCAACATCAATCGTCGATATTATTAGTTGTCAAATCGGTTGCATTTGCTGTTCTTCAGGTTGAACTACTGAATATTTATTTATTTTTCTTTAAATTTTATTTATGTTAGTAAATCCTATTAATGAGAATTCAATGATGTTTGTTATCCTAACAACTATGAGTCGTGGTTGTTAATTAAAGTAAGTTTTTTTGGGAGGATCGACCAACGCTCTTTTATGAGATTGGTATAACTCTTTTTGGAACAACATTTCTCATTGTTAGGAGGATTGCAAGTGTAATACGAGGCCTTTGAATTTTCTTTTGGCTTCTTTCTTCTTATGTTAAGGGTTGTGTGTAACACTCTAAATCCCAAAACTTATATATATATATATATATATATATATATATATATATATATATATATATATATATATCTATATATATATATATATATATATATATATATATATATATATATATATTTAAAATGTATATATTTATATATTTGAGATTAAAATAAATAATTTTAAAAATATACTTTTTTATTTGAAATTCTTAAAGAGTGTCTTTATAGCATTAGTTAGGATGACCCATTTTGTAATTATATATAATTTTTTCTTTCTATTTACTATCTTGTTATATTTAATATAGATATAAATTTTGGAAAAAAATAATACATTTGAAATTGTAATTATTATAATTTTAAAATAAGAGTTCAAAATTCAATTAAAATAATAAAATTTAAAATCATGTCTATATTTTATTGAAGCGATAAAATATATCTTTTAAATTTATTTTCTATGCCATCAAATATATCAATATTATAGAAAAATTAATCTAGCAACCTCACATTATAAACCGTCTAAAAAATAATAGATAGTTTGCATAAAAACAAAAATAAACTAACGGTAGATTGAGATGTGAACTCACACATGATTGTTAAGATCGAGTGAACCACCGTTAAAACAAATAAGATAAACAATTTCTTGTCCTTCATCTACTCCATTGGAGAATGAGGAAGAGTTTCTTCCACTTCAGTATCAAAAGAATTGATTCTGATCATTTGAGATTTAAAAAAAATGCTATCAACATCAATAGTCGATATTATTAGTTGTCAAATCGATTGCATTTGCTGTTCTTCAGGTTGAACTACTGAATATTTATTTATTTTTCTTTAAATTTTATTTATGTTAGTAAATCCTATTAATGAGAGTTCAATGATGTTTGTTATCCTAACAACTATGAGTTGTATGGATCAAGATTTGAAGTTTTCAGTGACCATAAAAGTTTGAAGTATTTGTTTGATCAGAAAGAGCTGAATATGAGACAGAGGAGATGGTTAGAATTTCTGAAGGATTATGACTTTGGTTTGAATTACCATCCGGGTAAAGCAAACGTGGTGGCTGATGCATTGAGTCAGAAATCATTGCATATGTCTATGTTAATGGTTAAGGAATTGGATTTAATTGAGCAGTTTAGAGACTTGAGTTTGGTGTGTGAGAGTACTCACAATAGTGTTAAACTGGGAATGTTGAGATTAACAAGTGGTATTCTGGATGAGATCAGAGAAGGTCAGAAATCTGATATGCTTTTGGTTGATAAGTTGACTTTGGTGAACTCAGGTCAGGGTGGTGAATTCCGAGTTGATGAGAATGATGTTTTGAGATTTGGTGACCGGGTGTGTATTCCGGATGTTGCCGAGCTTAAGAAGAGTATTCTTGAAGAAGGACATCGTAGTGGCTTGAGTATTCATCCTGGAGCTACAAAGATGTATCATGATTTGAAGAAGTTATTTTGGTGGCCGGGAATGAAAAGAGAAATTGCGAGTTTTGTTTATTCCTGTTTGACTTGTCAGAAGTCAAAGATTGAGCATCAGAAGCCGTCTGGGCTAATGCAACCGTTGGCTATTCCAGAGTGGAAGTGGGATAGTATCAGTATGGATTTTGTTTCTGGTTTGCCGAGGACAAGTAAGAATTTTGAGGCTATTTGGGTGATTGTTGATAGATTGACGAAGTCGGCTCATTTCATTCCGATCAGAATGGATTATCCGTTAGAGAGGCTAGCCGAGTTGTATATTGAGAAGATTGTAAGTTTGCATGGTATTCCGTCGAGTATTGTTTCGGACAGAGATCCTAGATTTACATCGAAATTTTGGGAAGGTTTGCAGAGGGCTTTGGGAACTAAGCTGAGATTGAGTTCTGCATATCATCCGCAGACTGATGGTCAGACTGAGAGGACGATTCAGTCACTGGAGGACCTTTTGAGGGCTTGTGTTTTGGAAAAGGGAGGTGCTTGGGATTGTTATTTACCTTTGATTGAGTTTACCTACAACAATAGTTTTCATTCGAGCATTGGTATGGCACCGTTTGAAGCTTTGTATGGTAGGAGATGTCGGACACCTTTATGTTGGTATGAGTCCGGTGAGAGTGCTGTGGTTGGACCGGAGATTGTTCAACAAACTACAGAAAAGATTAGAATGATTCAGGAGAAGATGAGAATTGCTCAGAGTCGTCAGAAGAGTTATCATGATAAGAGAAGGAAGTCACTTGAGTTCCAAGAGGGAGATCATGTGTTTCTTCGTGTTACTCCGATAACTGGTGTTGGCCGAGCTTTGAAGTCAAAGAAGTTGACTCCTCGATTTATTGGTCCTTATCAGATTTTGGAGAGGATAGGAGAGGTAGCCTATCGTATCGCTTTGCCGCCGTCGCTTGCGAATTTGCATGATGTTTTTCATGTGTCTCAGTTGAGGAGGTACATTCATGATCCGTCGCATGTAGTCCAAGTAGATGATGTACAGGTGAGAGATAACCTGACTGTTGAAACATCACCTATGAGGATCGAGGATCGAGAGTTGAAGCAGTTGCGGGGTAAAGAGATTGCCTTGGTGAAGGTAGCTTGGGGAGGACCAGCAGGTGGCAATGTGACTTGGGAACTGGAGAGCCAGATGAAGGAGGCTTATCCGGAGTTGTTCGATTGAGGTATGTTTTCGAGGACGAAAACTCTTTAGTGGGGGAGAGTTGTAACACCCCAATTAAACTAAGCTAATTAATTAATTTAAATTAATATTTTATTTATTAATTTAATTGAATAATTGGAAGTTTGGATTATTATTATTTTATTATTATTTTGGAATAATAATTATTGGGATAATTATTTATTGGAATAATATATAAGTTGGAATTTAGAAAAAATCCCATTTTGGTAAAAAGGTTATTTTTCACGTGAAAAGGGGAAAAGAGGCAGAAAGGGCAAAAAGTCAGAGAACGAAGGTTGAAGGAAGGAGAAGCTTGGAGCTCGGAAGCTGCCGGATTAACTCAGGTAAGGGGGGTTTATCATCGGTTAAAGGGTATTATATGATAATATATACTGGGTAGTGATAACCATTGGTTGTATCTCTGATTTGATTGATGCATGATGAATGAAATTGGATGAATGAAATTGGATGATAATTGAAAAGAATTCGTAGGAATTAGAAGAGATAATGTTAGGGTTGGTGAAGATGAATAGGATATGATTCGTGTAGATGATATGGACGATTATTTTATGTAATTTGGACTGTGGAAGGTTGGATCGGATAGGATCTCGTAGCAGAGAGAACCCATAGCAGATCTGGAAGACTGTATTCTGGTCATACGCGTATGGCACTAGGCAATACGCGTATGGGTTGGCTTGGAAATGGGGGTTTTGGCGCTGGTACGCGCCATACGCATGTGATACGCGTAATCCCTGGAGTGGTACGCGTATGGGGTATGCCTTACGCGTATGAGTGGAAAAGATGAAGTTTTTGAACGTGAAAACGTCTCTGTTGGTACGCGTATGAGGATGTGGTACGCGTAGCATACGCATATGAGTGTGGGCGGTACGCGTATGGGATGGGCGAGAGAATGCGCCATACGCGTATGGGCATAGACGATACGCGTATGGGCAGACTTGTGGTTTTTCTGAACTGTTGTTGTGCAGGTTTTGGTTGTGTAGGCTGAGTGATGTACTTAGCTGAGGTGTGATGTTGTAGGGATCATTTCCCGTTGTTTTGAGTAGTATAGGTATTAGTGGAGTGAGCTAATACTGTGGTTGAGTATGTGGCATGATATGATATGCTTTTGTGATAAAACGTGTTAACGATGTGTGTTGATATGCATGATGCTGTGATTGTATCAGTTATGGATGCATTTGTGAATAGACTGTTTTGTGGCTAGAGTGTGAACATGTGTCTATTCTGAATTCGTTGTTGATGTTGCAATTGCTAGGTGATTAGCTTGCACATTGTGGCCCATTTGGGGTGGTAGCTAATTCCCATGGTGAGGAATTAGTGAGTTTAGTGATTATTGGACTGTTGTTGATTGTTTGCATGCTAGGTGAGTAGCGTGCATTTCATGGCCCATTTGGGGTGGTAGCTAATTCCCATGGTGAGGAATTAGTGAGTGAGTCACTATGTCTCAAATGAGTGGGACTAGTGAGCTTGGTAGCCGTGCCTGGATTTGGACGGTGAGGTTGAACTATATGTTCACAAATAGTCGGTACCGCATGCATAGAGTCTCATTGCATAATAAATGTATGGCATATAATATGAATGGATGTATTCCAGTATTATATGTGTGTTGTGTGTTGTGTTGTTGATGTTGAGTATGGTTGAGATTATATATATGCTATATGTTATTTTTGAATATGATGTTTGAACGGATACTGCCGTTGCTGAGTGTGTAGTCTGGTTAGGGTGAATTAATGTGTTAATTACTTAGCATTACATGTTGTTCTATAATGCTTGTTATATTGATTGAGGAACTCACCCTTACACCTATTTTTCAGGTAACGAGAAATGAGTTGAGTAGAAGCTAATGCTTGGAGTCTAGAGTAGTTCTTACGGGTCATGCTCTGATAGATGTAACATCGGGAGGGAATGTTTTAATTAATTTGATATTGTTTGTTGATTGATTTACATGTATTGTGTTACATGTTTTACATTGAGTTGAATTTTATCCCGCTGCGAATTATGCAAAGAACCCTATTTTGATTAAATAAATGAGCATGACAGGATATTTTAATGAGTTTGTGAGATGATTGTGTGACACCCTTCGGGGCATAATTACTCTGATGAATATATGGTTATTTTAATTATAATAATTTGGGGGTATTTAGAAGGGTGTTACACAGCGCACCTTAGAGGGCGCTTTATTACAAAAGTGCTCTCTAAAGTGAAGCAAAAAATAAGGAGCAATAGACAGCGCACTTTAGAGGGCGCTTTTGTAATAAAGCGCCCTCTAAGGTGAAGCGAAAAAATAAGGAGGAGATAGAGGGACAACAATACATGGCGCTTTTTATAAAGCACCCTCTAAGGTTATCCTTAGAGGGCGCTTTTACTAAAGCGCTGTTATAAGTCCATGTGCATTTCCAGCTTATAAAGCGCTTCTAGAAAGCCTCAGAGAGCGCTTCCATAAGCGCCCTCTTAGGCCCCCTTTAGAGGGCGCTTTTTTTCTACAAGCGCCCTCTAAGGTGAAATGAAAAAATAAGGAGGAGATAGAGGGACAACAATACATGGCGCTTTTTAGAAAGCGCCCTCTAAGGTTACCCTTAGAGGGCGCTTTTAAAGCGCTTCTGGAAAGCCTTAGAGAGCGCTTCCATAAGCGCCCTCTTAGGCCCCCTTTAGAGGGCACTTTTTTTCCACAAGCGCCCTCTAATGTCCCCTTTAGTAAACATTAAAATTATAACATACTGCGCGTTTTGTTATTTCACTATCTGTTATTTTCGTTCTTTTTCACGTTAGAGTTCTAAGGCGTTTTCCTTCCACCTCTGTTAGATCTACATTATTACTGCGCGTTTCCTCTTTCTACCAATCAAAGGTACACGCTTTGCCCAATTTCTATTTTATGTTATTGCTTTGTTTTAGCTTTGCTCAATTTCTGTTTTATGTTATTGTTGTCTATGCTACGTTTGTTTCGACCTGTAAAGTTTCAATATTCATAGGCATTTAAATAGTTTGGGTTTATTAGGAAATTGACGGTTGGATAAGTCAGGATTTTTGCAAGTGGATCTTAATAGGGTGGGATACAAAGATGAGTCTTTTATTCTAGCCTCTCAAGCTAGACAAGTGTTCTATGTCAATGATCCGAAAAGTACGAAATGGTCTATAGTTCTTTTTTCCAACAAAGTAATTGATGAAAACACTGGAGATCAAGGTGATATTGATGTTGAGATTGAATCGTTTACCAGAAATGATCAAGATGAGAATATTATATCAAATGATTCATATATTAGAAATGATCATAATGAGGGTATTTGGATCAATCCAACCGTCCGTGTTGTTAAGAGACATGTAGAACATATTCCAACCAAGAAAAGAAAGAGAACTTAGTGAAAAAGGTACAGGTCAAATGATTTTAATTGTTTTCTTTATTACAGGTAAAATGACTTTTATGATTTTAATTGTTTTACATTTGTCATCTGATTTTAATTGTTTTCTTTATTACAGGTAAAATGGCTATTATGAAGTCAATCATTCGTGCAAGAGACAAGGGTGTAAAATTTGAAGTACATTGGAGTGCTGAAGACCAACTAATTTTTTTTCATCAGGCTTGTGTCTCAATAGAGGATGGGTATCTACCTAAAGTTACTTTTGTAGTGGTCCAAAAGAGACATCACACCCGTCTCTTTCCTGTCAACCCCAAAGAGACCGATAGAAGTGGAAATATTATGCCAGGTTTTTTCAATATATTTCTCAACGCAGTTGGTATATATTATCATTTGAATTTATCACTTTTTGCTGATTTTGTTGTTCTAAATTGTCAAAGGAACCGTGGTAGACACCAGCATTTGTCACCCTAGGGAATTTGATTTTTACCTTAACAGCCATGCAGGAATTCAGGTAATATTAGCTATGTCATTTAACTTTATGCCATTGTTTACTATTTGTTGCTCAATCGCCTTTTGACAGTTCTGTGTTATTTGCATTTGGACGTGTTCTTTTTGCAGGGGACTAGTCGACCAACGCATTATCATGTGCTGTATGATGAAAATAAATACACTGCAGACCAGCTACAGAGTTTGACCAATAACTTGTGCTACACGTAATGATATGATTTGCTTTTTTAATCTTAATTAATGTTTTCTAAACATGTACTGTTTTCATTTAATTTTAGAAGCCTTCTGATACTATTTTTTTCCATTCAGTTATGCGAGGTGTACTCGATCTGTCTCAATAGGTTTGTTACTCGATTCCCTTTGCTTGTTTTTGTTTTAGGCTATACAAAACTTTAGTTTAACAAAAATGTTATCTTGTATGCAGTTCCTCCTGCCTATTATGCACACTTGCTATTATTCACCATGCCTTTTTGGATATACTACTTATGCTGCCATCTGTTTTTTGGTTGAGCCTTATTTTGTATGGATGTGCGATAGAACTACTAGACAGCTTTTGGATATACAGAACATGTTTGCCACCATGGGTGGATGGGCGTTATTTTGTTTAGTATTGGTTAGAACTACTAGACAGCTTTTGGATACAGTGGTCACTGGGTGTTGGTTGCTATGGATCTTTCGAGACTAATAGTGTACTATCTCGATTCGTTATCGGGTGATTGGAGTAAATATCCGAGTATGAAGAAGACGGTTGACGCGTAAGTGAAATTCCCCTAAATATTCGTGTGTATTTGTATATTTAATTATGTCTGTCAGATATTTCATCTAATTTGTTACTAAATCATGAATATGTTTTATTCTCTTAATTGTAGTACTTTGAGGAATACAAATCTTACTCAAGAGCTCATTTGGACGAAATGAAGGATGAATTGTGTCAATTCATTGTTGATCAAAGAATCATATAGCTAGGTTGTATATTGTTGTACATATATGTATGGAATGTTGTTGTTATATGCTGTTGTTGTATATATGTTGTATATTGTTGTTGTACTTTTACTAAATCATGAATATGTTGTTGTATATTGTTGATCAAAGAATCATATATTAATGTTGTATATATGGAGGATTAATGTTGTATATAAATGGATTCATGTTGTATATATCAATGGATTAATGGTGTATAACATTGGATTAAAGGATGAAATCAATATGAATTTTACACTTTTGCAGCATGCGAACAGGTTACCAATTAAATATCCACTGTTTTTCAAACAAATTTTTTTAAAATAACTAACACTTTAAAGGGCGCTTTGTCCAGAAAGCGCCCTCTAAACACTTTACATTGACAACTTTAGAGGGCGCTTTTTCCTGAAAGCGCCCTCTAAACACTTTACATTGACAACTTTAGAGGGCGCTTTTTCCAGAAAGCGCCCTCTAAACACTTTACATTGACAACTTTAGAGGGCGCTTTTTCCAGAAAGCGCCCTCTAAACACTTTACATTGACAACTTTAGAGGGTGCTTTTTCCAGAAAGCGCCCTCTAAGGTGTCCCTTTATGGACCACTCCAGAGGGCGCTTTTTTCTGAAAGCGCACTATAATGTGGCCACTTTAGACAGCGCTTTCTCCAGGAAAACAAAGCGCTGTCTTTACCTATGCCAGCGCCACTTTAGAGGGCGCTTAAAAGCGCTGTTATAGGCCAAAATAAGCGCCCTCTTTTCCCTTATTTGGCGTAGTGAACTCTTTTTGGAACAACATTTCTCATTGTTAGGAGGATTGCAAGTGTAATACGAGGCCTTTGAATTTTCTTTTGGCTTCTTTCTTCTTATGTTAAGGGTTGTGTGTAACACTCTAAATCCCAAAACTTATATATATATATATATATATATATATATATATATATATATATATATATATATATTTTAAAATGTATATATTTAATATATTTGAGATTAAAATAAGTAATTTTAAAATAATTTACTTTTTTATTTGAAATTCTTAAAGAGTGTCTTTATAGCATTAGTTAGGATGACCCATTTTGTAATTATATATAATTTTTTCTTTCTATTTACTATCTTGTTATATTTAATATAGATATAAATTTTGGAAAAAAATAATACATTTGACATTGTAATTATTATAATTTTAAAATAAGAGTTCAAAATTCAGTTAAAATAATAAAATTTAAAATCATGACTATATTTTATTCAAGCGATAAAATATATCTTTTAAATTTATTTTCTATGCCATCAATAATGTCAATATTATAGAAAAATTAATCTAGCAACCTTACATTATAAACCGTCTAAGAAATAATAGATAGTTTGCATAAAAACAAAAATAAACTAACGGTAGATTGAGATGTGAACTCACGCATGATTGTTAAGATCGAGTGAACCACCGTTAAAACAAATAAGATAAACAATTTCTTGTCCTTCATCTACTCAATTGGAGGATGAGGAAGAGTTTCTTCCACTTCAGTATCAAAAGCATTGATTCTGATCATTTGAGATTTTAAAAAAATGCTATCAACATCAATCGTCGATATTATTAGTTGTCAAATCGGTTGCATTTGCTGTTCTTCAGGTTGAACTACTGAATATTTATTTATTTTTCTTTAAATTTTATTTATGTTAGTAAATCCTATTAATGAGAATTCAATGATGTTTGTTATCCTAACAACTATGAGTCGTGGTTGTTAATTAAAGTAAGTTTTTGGGGAGGATCGACCAACGCTCTTTTATGAGATTGGTATAACTCTTTTTGGAACAACATTTCTCATTGTTAGGAGGATGGCAAGTATAATACGAGGCCTTTGAATTTTCTTTTGGCTTCTTTCTTCTTATGTTAAGGGTTGTGTGTAACACTGTAAATCCCAAAACTTATATATATATATATATATATATATATATATATATAATATATATATAGATATATATATATATATATATATATATATATATATATAGATATATATAGATATATATATATCTATTATATATATTTATAATATATATATATATATATTTTATATATATATATATATAAATATATATTTATATATATATATATATATATATATTATATATATATATTTAAAATGTATATTTTAATATATTTTAGATGAAATAAGTAATTTTAAAATAATATACTTTTTTATTTGAAATTCTTAAAGAGTGTCTTTATAGCACTAGTTAGGATGACCCTTTTGTAATTATATATAATTTTTTCTTTCTATTTACTATCTTGTTATATTTAATATAGATATAACTTTTGGAAAAAATAATACATTTGACATTGTAATTATTATAATTTTAAATAAGAGTTCAAAATTCAGTTAAAATAATAAAATTTAAAATCATGACTATATTTATTCAAGCGATAAAATATATCTTTTAAATTTATTTTCTATGCCATCAAATATATCAATATTATAGAAAAATTAATCTAGCAACCTCACATTATAAACCGTCTAAAAATAATAGATAGTTTGCATAAAAACAAAATAAACTAACGGTAGATTGAGATGTGAACTCACACATGATTGTTAAGATCGAGTGAACCACCGTTAAAACAAATAAGATAAACAATTTCTTGTCCTTCATCTACTCCATTGGAGGATGAGGAAGAGTTTCTTCCCTTCAGTATCAAAAGCATTGATTCTGATCATTTGAGATTTAAAAAAATGCTATCAACATCAATCGTCGATATTATTAGTTGTCAAATCGGTTGCATTTGCTGTTCTTCAGGTTGAACTACTGAATATTTATTTATTTTTCTTTAAATTTTATTTATGTTAGTAAATCCTATTAATGAGAATTCAATGATGTTTGTTATCCTAACAACTATGAGTCGTGGTTGTTAATTATAGTAAGTTTTTTTGGGAGGATCGACCAACGCTCTTTTATGAGATTGGTATAACTCTTTTTGGAACAACATTTCTCATTGTTAGGAGGATTGCAAGTGTAATACGAGGCCTTTGAATTTTCTTTTGGCTTCTTTCTTCTTATGTTAAGGGTTGTGTGTAACACTCTAAATCCCAAAACTTATATATATATATATATATATATATATATATATATATATATATATATATATATATATATATATATATATATATATATATATTATTTAAATGTATATATTTAATATATTTAAGATTAAAATAAGTAATTTAAATAATATACTTTTTTATTTGAAATTCTTAAAGAGTGTCTTTATAGCATTAGTTAGGATGACCCATTTTGTAATTATATATAATTTTTTCTTTCTATTTACTATCTTGTTATATTTAATATAGATATAAATTTTGGAAAAAATAATACATTTGACATTGTAATTATTATAATTTTAAAATAAGAGTTCAAAATTCAGTTAAAATAATAAATTTAAAATCATGACTATATTTTATTCAAGCGATAAAATATATCTTTTAAATTTATTTTCTATGCCATCAAATATATCAATATTATAGAAAAATTAATCTAGCAACCTCACATTATAAACCGTCTAAAAAATAATAGATAGTTTGCATAAAAACAAAAATAAACTAACGGTAGATTGAGATGTGAACTCACACATGATTGTTAAGATCGAGTGAACCACCGTTAAAACAAATAAGATAAACAATTTCTTGTCCTTCATCTACTCCATTGGAGGATGAGGAAGAGTTTCTTCCACTTCAGTATCAAAAGCATTGATTCTGATCATTTGAGATTAAAAAAAAATGCTATCAACATCAATCGTCGATATTATTAGTTGTCAAATCGGTTGCATTTGCTGTTCTTCAGGCTGAACTACTGAATATTTATTTATTTTTCTTTAAATTTTATTTATGTTAGTAAATCCTATTAATGAGAATTCAATGATGTTTGTTATCCTAACAACTATAAGTCGTGGTTGTTAATTAAAGTAAGTTTTTTTGGGAGGATCGACCAACGCTCTTTTATGAGATTGGTATAACTCTTTTTGGAACAACATTTCTCATTGTTAAGGATTGCAAGTGTAATACGAGGCCTTTGAATTTTCTTGTGGCTTCTTCTTCTTATGTTAAGGGTTGTGTGTAACACTCTAAATCCCAAAACTTATATATATATATATATATATATATATATATATATATATATATATATATATATATATATATATATATATATATATATATATATATATATATATATATATATATATATATATATATATATATATATATATATATATATATATATATATATATATATATATATATATTTAAATGTATATATTAATATATTTAGAAAATAATAATTTACTTACTTTTTATTTGAAATTCTTAAAGAGTGTCTTTATAGCATTAGTTAGGATGACCCATTTTGTAATTATATATAATTTTTTCTTTCTATTTACTATCTTGTTATATTTAATATAGATATAATTTTGGAAAAAAATAATACATTTGACATTGTAATTATTATAATTTTAAATAAGAGTTCAAAATTCAGTTAAAATAATAAAATTTAAAATCATGACTATATTTTATTCAAGCGATAAAATATATCTTTTAAATTTATTTTCTATGCCATCAAATATATCAATATTATAGAAAAATTAATCTAGCAACCTCACATTATAAACCGTCTAAAAAATAATAGATAGTTTGCATAAAACAAAAATAAACTAACGGTAGATTGAGATGTGAACTCACACATGATTGTTAAGATCGAGTGAACCACCGTTAAAACAAATAAGATAAACAATTTCTTGTCCTTCATCTACTCCATTGGAGGATGAGGAAGAGTTTCTTCCACTTCAGTATCAAAAGCATTGATTCTGATCATTTGAGATTTAAAAAAAATGCTATCAACATCAATCGTCGATATTATTAGTTGTCAAATCGGTTGCATTTGCTGTTCTTCAGGTTGAACTACTGAATATTTATTTATTTTTCTTTAAATTTTATTTATGTTAGTAAATCCTATTAATGAGAATTCAATGATGTTTGTTATCCTAACAACTATGAGTCGTGGTTGTTAATTATAGTAAGTTTTTTGGGAGGATCGACCAACGCTCTTTTATGAGATTGGTATAACTCTTTTTGGAACAACATTTCTCATTGTTAGGAGGATTGCAAGTGTAATACGAGGCCTTTGAATTTTCTTTGGCTTCTTCCTTCTTATGTTAAGGGTTGTGTGTAACACTCTAAATCCCAAACTTATATATATATATATATATATATATATATATATATATATATATATATATATATATATATATATATATATATATATATATTTAAAATGTATATATTTAATATTTTAAGATTAAAAAAAGTAATATTAAATAAATACTTTTTATTTGAAATTCTTAAAGAGTGTCTTTATAGCATTAGTTAGGATGACCCATTTTGTAATTATATATAATTTTTTCTTTCTATTTACTATCTTGTTATATTTAATATAGATATAAATTTTGGAAAAAATAATACATTTGACATTGTAATTATTATAATTTTAAAATAAGAGTTCAAAATTCAGTTAAAATAATAAAATTTAAAATCATGACTATATTTTATTCAAGCGATAAAATATATCTTTTAAATTTATTTTCTATGCCATCAAATATATCAATATTATAGAAAAATTAATCTAGCAACCTCACATTATAAACCGTCTAAAAAATAATAGATAGTTTGCATAAAAACAAAAATAAACTAACGGTAGATTGAGATGTGAACTCACACATGATTGTTAAGATCGAGTGAACCACCGTTAAAACAAATAAGATAAACAATTTCTTGTCCTTCATCTACTCCATTGGAGGATGAGGAAGAGTTTCTTCCACTTCAGTATCAAAAGCATTGATTCTGATCATTTGAGATTTAAAAAAATGCTATCAACATCAATCGTCGATATTATTAGTTGTCAAATCGGTTGCATTTGCTGTTCTTCAGGTTGAACTACTGAATATTTATTTATTTTTCTTTAAATTTTATTTATGTTAGTAAATCCTATTAATGAGAATTCAATGATGTTTGTTATCCTAACAACTATGTGTCGTGGTTGTTAATTAAAATAAGTTTTTTTGGGAGGATCGACCAACGCTCTTTTATGAGATTGGTATAACTCTTTTTGGAACAACATTTCTCATTGTTAAGAGGATTGCAAGTGTAATACGAGGCCTTTGAATTTTCTTTTGGCTTCTTTCTTCTTATGTTAAGGGTTGTGTGTAACACTCTAAATCCCAAAACTTATATATATATATATATATATATATATATATATATATATATATATATATATATATATATATATATATATTATATATAATATATATATATATATAATATATATATATAATTATATATAAGATTAAAATAGTAATTTTAAAATATATACTTTTTTTTTGAATTCTTAAAGAGTGTCTTTATAGCATTAGTTAGGATGACCCATTTTGTAATTATATATAATTTTTTCTTTCTATTTACTATCTTGTTATATTTAATATATATAATTTTGGAAAAAAATAATACATTTGACATTGTAATTATTATAATTTTAAAATAAGAGTTCAAAATTCAGTTAAAATAATAAAATTTAAAATCATGACTATTTTTATTCAAGCGATAAAATATATCTTTTAAATTTTTTTCTATGCCATCAAATATATCAATATTATAGAAAAATTAATCTAGCAACCTCACATTATAAACCGTCTAAAAAATAATAGATAGTTTGCATAAAAACAAAAATAAACTAACGGTAGATTGAGATGTGAACTCACACATGATTGTTAAGATCGAGTGAACCACCGTTAAAACAAATAAGATAAACAATTTCTTGTCCTTCATCTACTCCATTGGAGGATGAGGAAGAGTTTCTTCCACTTCAGTATCAAAAGCATTGATTCTGATCATTTGAGATTTAAAAAAAATGCTATCAACATCAATCGTCGATATTATTAGTTGTCAAATCGGTTGCATTTGCTGTTCTTCAGGTTGAACTACTGAATATTTATTTATTTTTCTTTAAATTTTATTTATGTTAGTAAATCCTATTAATGAGAATTCAATGATGTTTGTTATCCTAACAACTATGAGTCGTGGTTGTTAATTAAGTAAGTTTTTTTGGGAGGATCGACCAACGCTCTTTTATGAGATTGGTATAACTCTTTTTGGAACAACATTTCTCATTGTTAGGAGGATTGCAAGTGTAATACGAGGCCTTTGAATTTTCTTGGCTTCTTTCTTCTTATGTTAAGGGTTGTGTGTAACACTCTAAATCCCAAAACTTATATATATATATATATATATATATATATATATATATATATATATATATATATATATATATATATATATATATATATAATATATATATATATATATATATATTATATATATATATTTAAAATGTATATATTTATATATTTGAGATTAAAATAGTAATTTTAAAATAATATACTTTTTATTTGAAATTCTTAAAGAGTGTCTTTATAGCATTAGTTAGGATGACCCATTTTGTAATTATATATAATTTTTTCTTTCTATTTACTATCTTGTTATATTTATATAGATATAATTTTGGAAAAAATAATACATTTGACATTGTAATTATTATAATTTTAAAATAAGAGTTCAAAATTCAGTTAAAATAATAAAATTTAAAATCATGACTATATTTTATTCAAGCGATAAAATATATCTTTTAAATTTATTTTCTATGCCATCAAATATATCAATATTATAGAAAAATAATCTAGCAACCTCACATTATAAACCGTCTAAAAAATAGATAGTTTGCATATAAACAAAAATAAACTAATGGTAGATTGAGATGTGAACTAACACATGATTGTTAAGATCGAGTGAACCAGCATTAAAACAAATAAGATAAACAATTTCTTGTCCTTCATCTACTCCATTGGAGGATGAGGAAGAGTTTCTTCCACTTCAGTATCAAAAGCTTTGATTCTGATCATTTGAGATTTTAAAAAAATGCTATCAACATCAATCGTCGATATTATTAGTTGTTAAATCGGTTGCATTTGCTGTTCTTCGGGTTGAACTACTGAATATTTATTTATTTTTCTTTAAATTTTATTTATGTTAG
>NW_026112410.1:222500-255769 GCF_024323335.1 Lathyrus oleraceus
AATGTCATATTAGTGAGATTCAATGATGTTTGTTTCCTAACAACTATGTGTCGTGGTTGTTACTAATAGTAAGTTTTTTGGGAGGATCGACCAACGCTCTTTTATGAGATTGGTATAACTCTTTTTGGAACAACATTTCTCATTGTTAGGAGGATTGCAAGTGTAATACGAGGCCTTTGAATTTTCTTTTGGCTTCTTTCTTCTTATGTTAAGGGTTGTGTGTAACACTCTAAATCCCAAAGTTTATATATATATATATCTATATATATATATATATATATATATATATATATATATATATATATATATATATATATATATATATAATATATATATATATATATATTTAAAATATATATTTAATATATTTGAGATTAAAATAATAATTTTAAAAAAATATACTTTTTTATTTGAAATTCTTAAAGAGTGTCTTTATAGCATTAGTTAGGATGACCCATTTTGTAATTATATATAATTTTTTCTTTCTATTTACTATCTTGTTATATTTAATATAGATATAAATTTTGGAAAAAATAATACATTTGACATTGTAATTATTATAATTTTAAAATAAGAGTTCAAAATTCAGTTAAAATAATAAAATTTAAAATCATGACTATATTTTATTCAAGCGATAAAATATATCTTTTAAATTTATTTTCTATGCCATCAAATATATCAATATTATAGAAAAATTAATCTAGCAACCTCACATTATAAACCGTCTAAAAAATAATAGATAGTTTGCATAAAAACAAAAATAAACTAACGGTAGATTGAGATGTGAACTCACACATGATTGTTAAGATCGAGTGAACCACCGTTAAAACAAATAAGATAAACAATTTCTTGTCCTTCATCTACTCCATTGGAGGATGAGGAAGAGTTTCTTCCACTTCAGTATCAAAAGCATTGATTCTGATCATTTGAGATTTAAAAAAATGCTATCAACATCAATCGTCGATATTATTAGTCGTCAAATCGGTTGCATTTGCTGTTCTTCAGGTTGAACTACTGAATATTTATTTATTTTTCTTTAAATTTTATTTATGTTAGTAAATCCTATTAATGAGAATTCAATGATGTTTGTTATCCTAACAACTATGTGTCGTGGTTGTTAATAATAGTAAGTTTTTTTGGGAGGATCGACCAACGCTCTTTTATGAGATTGGTATAACTCTTTTTGGAACAACATTTCTCATTGTTAGGAGGATTGCAAGTGTAATACGAGGCCTTTGAATTTTCTTTTGGCTTCTTTCTTCTTATGTTAAGGGTTGTGTGTAACACTCTAAATCCCAAATTATATATATATATATATATATATATATATATATATATATATATATATATATATATATATATATATATATATATATATATATATATATATATATATTTAAAATGAATATATTTAATATATTTGAGATTAAAATAAATAATTTTAAAAAATATACTTTTTATTTGAAATTCTTAAAGAGTGTCTTTATAGCATTAGTTAGGATGACCCATTTTGTAATTATATATAATTTTTTCTTTCTATTTACTATCTTGTTATATTTAATATAGATATAAATTTTGGAAAAAATAATACATTTGACATTGTAATTATTATAATTTTAAAATAAGAGTTCAAAATTCAGTTAAAATAATAAAATTTAAAATCATGACTATATTTTATTCAAGCGATAAAATATATCTTTTAAATTTATTTTCTATGCCATCAAATATATCAATATTATAGAAAAATTAATCTAGCAACCTCACATTATAAACCGTCTAAAAAATAATAGATAGTTTGCATAAAAACAAAAATAAACTAACGGTAGATTGAGATGTGAACTCACACATGATTGTTAAGATCGAGTGAACCACCGTTAAAACAAATAAGATAAACAATTTCTTGTCCTTCATCTACTCCATTGGAGGATGAGGAAGAGTTTCTTCCACTTCAGTATCAAAAGCATTGATTCTGATCATTTGAGATTTAAAAAAATGCTATCAACATCAATCGTCGATATTATTAGTCGTCAAATCGGTTGCATTTGCTGTTCTTCAGGTTGAACTACTGAATATTTATTTATTTTTCTTTAAATTTTATTTATGTTAGTAAATCCTATTAATGAGAATTCAATGATGTTTGTTATCCTAACAACTATGTGTCGTGGTTGTTAATTAAAGTAAGTTTTTTTGGGAGGATCGACCAACGCTCTTTTATGAGATTGGTATAACTCTTTTTGGAACAACATTTCTCATTGTTAGGAGGATTGCAAGTGTAATACGAGGCCTTTGAATTTTCTTTTGGCTTATTCCTTCTTATGTTAAGGGTTGTGTGTAACACTCTAAATCCCAAAACTTATATATATATATATATATATATATATATATATATATATATATATATATATATATATTATATAAATATATTTAAATGTATATATTTAATATATTTAAGATTAAAATAAGTAATTTTAAAATAATATACTTTTTATTTGAAATTCTTAAAGAGTGTCTTTATAGCATTAGTTAGGATGACCCATTTTGTAATTATATATAATTTTTTCTTTCTATTTACTATCTTGTTATATTTAATATAGATATAAATTTTGGAAAAAAATAATACATTTGACATTGTAATTATTATAATTTTAAAATAAGAGTTCAAAATTCAGTTAAAATAATAAAATTTAAAATCATGACTATATTTTATTCAAGCGATAAAATATATCTTTTAAATTTATTTTCTATGCCATCAAATATATCAATATTATAGAAAAATTAATCTAGCAACCTCACATTATAAACCGTCTAAAAAATAGATAGTTTGCATAAAAACAAAAATAAACTAACGGTAGATTGAGATGTGAACTCACACATGATTGTTAAGATCGAGTGAACCACCGTTAAAACAAATAAGATAAACAATTTCTTGTCCTTCATCTACTCCATTGGAGGATGAGGAAGAGTTTCTTCCACTTCAGTATCAAAAGCATTGATTCTGATCATTTGAGATTTAAAAAAAATGCTATCAACATCAATCGTCGATATTATTAGTTGTCAAATCGGTTGCATTTGCTGTTCTTCAGGTGAACTACTGAATATTTATTTATTTTTCTTTAAATTTTATTTATGTTAGTAAATCCTATTAATGAGAATTCAATGATGTTTGTTATCCTAACAACTATGTGTCGTGGTTGTTACTAATAGTAAGTTTTTTGGGAGGATCGACCAACGCTCTTTTATGAGATTGGTATAACTCTTTTTGGAACAACATTTCTCATTGTTAGGAGGATTGCAAGTGTAATACGAGGCCTTTGAATTTTCTTTTGGCTTCTTTCTTCTTATGTTAAGGGTTGTGTGTAACACTCTAAATCCCAAAATATATATATATATATATATATATATATATATATATTAATATATTTAAGATTAAAATAAATAATTTTAAAAAAATATACTTTTTATTTGAAATTCTTAAAGAGTGTCTTTATAGCATTAGTTAGGATGACCCATTTTGTAATTATATATAATTTTTTCTTTCTATTTACTATCTTGTTATATTTAATATAGATATAAATTTTGGAAAAAAATAATACATTTGACATTGTAATTATTATAATTTTAAAATAAGAGTTCAAAATTCAGTTAAAATAATAAAATTTAAAATCATGACTATATTTTATTCAAGCGATAAAATATATCTTTTAAATTTATTTTCTATGCCATCAAATATATCAATATTATAGAAAAATTAATCTAGCAACCTCACATTATAAACCGTCTAAAAAATAATAGATAGTTTGCATAAAAACAAAAATAAACTAACGGTAGATTGAGATGTGAACTCACACATGATTGTTAAGATCGAGTGAACCACCGTTAAAACAAATAAGATAAACAATTTCTTGTCCTTCATCTACTCCATTGGAGGATGAGGAAGAGTTTCTTCCACTTCAGTATCAAAAGCATTGATTCTGATCATTTGAGATTTAAAAAAATGCTATCAACATCAATCGTCGATATTATTAGTTGTCAAATCGGTTGCATTTGCTGTTCTTCAGGTGAACTACTGAATATTTATTTATTTTTCTTTAAATTTATTTATGTTAGTAAATCCTATTAATGAGAATTCAATGATGTTTGTTATCCTAACAACTATGTGTCGTGGTTGTTAATAAAGTAAGTTTTTTTGGGAGGATCGACCAACGCTCTTTTATGAGATTGGTATAACTCTTTTTGGAACAACATTTCTCATTGTTAGGAGGATTGCAAGTGTAATACGAGGCCTTTGAATTTTCTTTTGGCTTCTTTCTTCTTATGTTAAGGGTTGTGTGTAACACTCTAAATCCCAAAATATATATATATATATATATATATATATATATTTAATATATTTGAGATTAAAATAAATAAATTTAAAAAAATATACTTTTTATTTGAAATTCTTAAAGAGTGTCTTTATAGCATTAGTTAGGATGACCCATTTTGTAATTATATATAATTTTTTCTTTCTATTTACTATCTTGTTATATTTAATATAGATATAAATTTTGGAAAAAAATAATACATTTGACATTGTAATTATTATAATTTTAAAATAAGAGTTCAAAATTCAGTTAAAATAATAAAATTTAAAATCATGACTATATTTTATTCAAGCGATAAAATATATCTTTTAAATTTATTTTCTATGCCATCAAATATATCAATATTATAGAAAAATTAATCTAGCAACCTCACATTATAAACCGTCTAAAAATAATAGATAGTTTGCATAAAAACAAAATAAACTAACGGTAGATTGAGATGTGAACTCACACATGATTGTTAAGATCGAGTGAACCACCGTTAAAACAAATAAGATAAACAATTTCTTGTCCTTCATCTACTCCATTGGAGGATGAGGAAGAGTTTCTTCCACTTCAGTATCAAAAGCATTGATTCTGATCATTTGAGATTTAAAAAAATGCTATCAACATCAATCGTCGATATTATTAGTCGTCAAATCGGTTGCATTTGCTGTTCTTCAGGTTGAACTACTGAATATTTATTTATTTTTCTTTAAATTTTATTTATGTTAGTAAATCCTATTAATGAGAATTCAATGATGTTTGTTATCCTAACAACTATGTGTCGTGGTTGTTAATTAAAGTAAGTTTTTTTGGGAGGATCGACCAACGCTCTTTTATGAGATTGGTATAACTCTTTTTGGAACAACATTTCTCATTGTTAGGAGGATTGCAAGTGTAATACGAGGCCTTTGAATTTTCTTTTGGCTTCTTCCTTCTTATGTTAAGGGTTGTGTGTAACACTCTAAATCCCAAAACTTATATATATATATATATATATATATATATATATATATATATATATATATATATATATATATATATATATATATATATATAATATCTTATCTATCATATATATATATATATCTATATATATATATATAATATATCTATAATAATATCTATATATATATATATCTATATCTACATTTTTACATTATATATAATATATATCTATATATATATTCTATATATATATTTACAATGTATGTATACTATATATATATATATATATATTTAAAATGTATATATTTAATATATTTAAGATTAAATAAGTATTTAAAATAATATACTTTTTTATTTGAAATTCTTAAAGAGTGTCTTTATAGCATTAGTTAGGATGACCCATTTTGTAATTATATATAATTTTTTCTTTCTATTTACTATCTTGTTATATTTAATATAGATATAAATTTTGGAAAAAAATAATACATTTGACATTGTAATTATTATAATTTTAAAATAAGAGTTCAAAATTCAGTTAAAATAATAAAATTTAAAATCATGACTATATTTTATTCAAGCGATAAAATATATCTTTTAAATTTATTTTCTATGCCATCAAATATATCAATATTATAGAAAAATTAATCTAGCAACCTCACATTATAAACCGTCTAAAAAAAATAGATAGTTTGCATAAAAACAAAAATAAACTAACGGTAGATTGAGATGTGAACTCACACATGATTGTTAAGATCGAGTGAACCACCGTTAAAACAAATAAGATAAACAATTTCTTGTCCTTCATCTACTCCATTGGAGGATGAGGAAGAGTTTCTTCCACTTCAGTATCAAAAGCATTGATTCTGATCATTTGAGATTTAAAAAAAATGCTATCAACATCAATCGTCGATATTATTAGTCGTCAAATCGGTTGCATTTGCTGTTCTTCAGGTTGAACTACTGAATATTTATTTATTTTTCTTTAAATTTTATTTATGTTAGTAAATCCTATTAATGAGAATTCAATGATGTTTGTTATCCTAACAACTATGAGTCGTGGTTGTTAATTAAAATAAGTTTTTTTGGGAGGATCGACCAACGCTCTTTTATGAGATTGGTATAACTCTTTTTGGAACAACATTTCTCATTGTTAGGAGGATTGCAAGTGTAATACGAGGCCTTTGAATTTTCTTTTGGCTTATTCCTTCTTATGTTAAGGGTTGTGTGTAACACTCTAAATCCCAAATATATATATATATATATATATATATATATATATATATATATATATATATATATATATATATATATATATATATATTTATGGGAGAGGGAAAAAGGTGGTGAGTAGAGGAGCGGGAATATATATATATATATATATAATATATTTAAATGTATTAATATATTTAGATTAAAATAAGTAATTTAAATAATATATTTTTTATTTGAAATTCTTAAAGAGTGTCTTTATAGCATTAGTTAGGATGACCCATTTTGTAATTATATATAATTTTTTCTTTCTATTTACTATCTTGTTATATTTAATATAGATATAAATTTTGGAAAAAAATAATACATTTGACATTGTAATTATTATAATTTTAAAATAAGAGTTCAAAATTCAGTTAAAATAATAAAATTTAAAATCATGACTATATTTTATTCAAGCGATAAAATATATCTTTTAAATTTATTTTCTATGCCATCAAATATATCAATATTATAGAAAAATTAATCTAGCAACCTCACATTATAAACCGTCTAAAAAATAATAGATAGTTTGCATAAAAACAAAAATAAACTAACGGTAGATTGAGATGTGAACTCACACATGATTGTTAAGATCGAGTGAACCACCGTTAAAACAAATAAGATAAACAATTTCTTGTCCTTCATCTACTCCATTGGAGGATGAGGAAGAGTTTCTTCCACTTCAGTATCAAAAGCATTGATTCTGATCATTTGAGATTTAAAAAAATGCTATCAACATCAGTGGACGATATTATTAGTCGTCAAATTGAAAGCATTTGCTGTACTTCAGGTTGAACTACTGAATATTTATTTATTTTTCTTTAAATTTTATTTATGTTAGTAAATCCTATTAATGAGAATTCAATGATGTTTGTTATCCTAACAACTATGTGTCGTGGTTGTTACTAATAGTAAGTTTTTTTGGGAGGATCGACCAACGCTCTTTTATGAGATTGGTATAACTCTTTTTGGAACAACATTTCTCATTGTTAGGAGGATTGCAAGTGTAATACGAGGCCTTTGAATTTTCTTTTGGCTTCTTCTTTCTTATGTTAAGGGTTGTGTGTAACACTCTAAATCCCAAAACTATATATATATATATATAAATATATATATATATATATAAATATATATATATATATATATATATATATATATTTATATATATATATATAGATATATATATAATGTATATTAATATATTTAAGATTAAAATAAGTAATTTAAAATATATACTTTTTTATTTGAAATTCTTAAAGAGTGTCTTTATAGCATTAGTTAGGATGACCCATTTTGTAATTATATATAATTTTTTCTTTCTATTTACTATCTTGTTATATTAATATAGATATAAATTTTGGAAAAAAATAATACATTTGACATTGTAATTATTATAATTTTAAAATAAGAGTTCAAAATTCAGTTAAAATAATAATTTAAAATCATGACTATATTTTATTCAAGCGATAAAATATATCTTTTAAATTTATTTTCTATGCCATCAAATATATCAATATTATAGAAAAATTAATCTAGCAACCTCACATTATAAACCGTCTAAAAAATAATAGATAGTTTGCATAAAAACAAAAATAAACTAACGGTAGATTGAGATGTGAACTCACACATGATTGTTAAGATCGAGTGAACCACCGTTAAAACAAATAAGATAAACAATTTCTTGTCCTTCATCTACTCCATTGGAGGATGAGGAAGAGTTTCTTCCACTTCAGTATCAAAAGCATTGATTCTGATCATTTGAGATTTAAAAAAAATGCTATCAACATCAATCGTCGATATTATTAGTCGTCAAATCGGTTGCATTTGCTGTTCTTCAGGTTGAACTACTGAATATTTATTTATTTTTCTTTAAATTTTATTTATGTTAGTAAATCCTATTAATGAGAATTCAATGATGTTTGTTATCCTAACAACTATGTGTCGTGGTTGTTACTAATAGTAAGTTTTTTTGGGAGGATCGACCAACGCTCTTTTATGAGATTGGTATAACTCTTTTTGGAACAACATTTCTCATTGTTAGGAGGATTGCAAGTGTAATACGAGGCCTTTGAATTTTCTTTTGGCTTCTTTCTTCTTATGTTAAGGGTTGTGTGTAACACTCTAAATCCAAACTTATATATATAATTTATATATATATATATCGAAATATTTATTATATATCATAAATATATTATATATAATATATATATATATATATATATATATATATATATATATATATATATTATATATATATATATATATTATATATATAAGGGGGAGTTTTTTTTTTGTTTTTTTTTTTTTTCTTTCTTTTTGTGTGATTTAGGCATGATCGCTTCATGGATGACTGTAGTATAGAGTAGACGGATGGATAGTATTATTATATATATATATATATTTAATATATTTGAGATTAAAATAAGAATTTAAAATAATATACTTTTTTATTTGAAATTCTTAAAGAGTGTCTTTATAGCATTAGTTAGGATGACCCATTTTGTAATTATATATAATTTTTTCTTTCTATTTACTATCTTGTTATATTTAATATAGATATAAATTTTGGAAAAAAATAATACATTTGACATTGTAATTATTATAATTTTAAAATAAGAGTTCAAAATTCAGTTAAAATAATAAAATTTAAAATCATGACTATATTTTATTCAAGCGATAAAATATATCTTTTAAATTTATTTTCTATGCCATCAAATATATCAATATTATAGAAAAATTAATCTAGCAACCTCACATTATAAACCGTCTAAAAATAATAGATAGTTTGCATAAAAACAAAAATAAACTAACGGTAGATTGAGATGTGAACTCACACATGATTGTTAAGATCGAGTGAACCACCGTTAAAACAAATAAGATAAACAATTTCTTGTCCTTCATCTACTCCATTGGAGGATGAGGAAGAGTTTCTTCCACTTCAGTATCAAAAGCATTGATTCTGATCATTTGAGATTTAAAAAAATGCTATCAACATCAATCGTCGATATTATTAGTTGTCAAATCGGTTGCATTTGCTGTTCTTCAGGTTGAACTACTGAATATTTATTTATTTTTCTTTAAATTTTATTTATGTTAGTAAATCCTATTAATGAGAATTCAATGATGTTTGTTATCCTAACAACTATGTGTCGTGGTTGTTAATTAAAGTAAGTTTTTTTGGGAGGATCGACCAACGCTCTTTTATGAGATTGGTATAACTCTTTTTGGAACAACATTTCTCATTGTTAGGAGGATTGCAAGTGTAATACGAGGCCTTTGAATTTTCTTTTGGCTTCTTTCTTCTTATGTTAAGGGTTGTGTGTAACACTCTAAATCCCAAACTTATATATATATATATATATATAATATATATATATATATTATATATATATATATATATATATTATAAATATTATATATATAATATTATATATTTAATATTTGAGATTAAATAGTAATTTTAAATAATATACTTTTTTATTTGAAATTCTTAAAGAGTGTCTTTATAGCATTAGTTAGGATGACCCATTTTGTAATTATATATAATTTTTTCTTTCTATTTACTATCTTGTTATATTTAATATAGATATAAATTTTGGAAAAAAATAATACATTTGACATTGTAATTATTATAATTTTAAAATAAGAGTTCAAAATTCAGTTAAAATAATAAAATTTAAAATCATGACTATATTTTATTCAAGCGATAAAATATATCTTTTAAATTTATTTTCTATGCCATCAAATATATCAATATTATAGAAAAATTAATCTAGCAACCTCACATTATAAACCGTCTAAAAAATAATAGATAGTTTGCATAAAAACAAAAATAAACTAACGGTAGATTGAGATGTGAACTCACACATGATTGTTAAGATCGAGTGAACCACCGTTAAAACAAATAAGATAAACAATTTCTTGTCCTTCATCTACTCCATTGGAGGATGAGGAAGAGTTTCTTCCACTTCAGTATCAAAAGCATTGATTCTGATCATTTGAGATTTAAAAAAATGCTATCAACATCAATCGTCGATATTATTAGTTGTCAAATCGGTTGCATTTGCTGTTCTTCAGGTTGAACTACTGAATATTTATTTATTTTTCTTTAAATTTTATTTATGTTAGTAAATCCTATTAATGAGAATTCAATGATGTTTGTTATCCTAACAACTATGTGTCGTGGTTGTTAATTAAATAAGTTTTTTTGGGAGGATCGACCAACGCTCTTTTATGAGATTGGTATAACTCTTTTTGGAACAACATTTCTCATTGTTAGGAGGATTGCAAGTGTAATACGAGGCCTTTGAATTTTCTTGTGGCTTCTTCCTTCTTATGTTAAGGGTTGTGTGTAACACTCTAAATCCCAAACTTATATATATATATATATATATATATATATATATATATATATATATAAAATGTATATATTTAATATATCGACTAGCTCTCGAGGACGCGCTCTATATACCCCTATATTATATCATTTCCCCTGTCATCGATTCCTTCTTAAGATTAAATAAGTAATATTAAAATAATATACTTTTTTATTTGAAATTCTTAAAGAGTGTCTTTATAGCATTAGTTAGGATGACCCATTTTGTAATTATATATAATTTTTTCTTTCTATTTACTATCTTGTTATATTTAATATAGATATAATTTTGGAAAAAAATAATACATTTGACATTGTAATTATTATAATTTTAAAATAAGAGTTCAAAATTCAGTTAAAATAATAAAATTTAAAATCATGACTATATTTTATTCAAGCGATAAAATATATCTTTTAAATTTATTTTCTATGCCATCAAATATATCAATATTATAGAAAAATTAATCTAGCAACCTCACATTATAAACCGTCTAAAAAATAATAGATAGTTTGCATAAAAACAAAAATAAACTAACGGTAGATTGAGATGTGAACTCACACATGATTGTTAAGATCGAGTGAACCACCGTTAAAACAAATAAGATAAACAATTTCTTGTCCTTCATCTACTCCATTGGAGGATGAGGAAGAGTTTCTTCCACTTCAGTATCAAAAGCATTGATTCTGATCATTTGAGATTTAAAAAAAATGCTATCAACATCAATCGTCGATATTATTAGTCGTCAAATCGGTTGCATTTGCTGTTCTTCAGGTTGAACTACTGAATATTTATTTATTTTTCTTTAAATTTTATTTATGTTAGTAAATCCTATTAATGAGAATTCAATGATGTTTGTTATCCTAACAACTATGTGTCGTGGTTGTTAATTAAAATAAGTTTTTTTGGGAGGATCGACCAACGCTCTTTTATGAGATTGGTATAACTCTTTTTGGAACAACATTTCTCATTGTTAATAGGATTGCAAGTGTAATACGAGGCCTTTGAATTTTCTTTGGCTTCTTCCTTCTTATGTTAAGGGTTGTGTGTAACACTCTAAATCCCAAAACTTATATATATATATATATATATATATATATATATATATATATATATATTAAAAATATATATATATTTAATATTTAAGATTAATAAGTAATATTAAAATAATATACTTTTTATTTGAAATTCTTAAAGAGTGTCTTTATAGCATTAGTTAGGATGACCCATTTTGTAATTATATATAATTTTTTCTTTCTATTTACTATCTTGTTATATTTAATATAGATATAAATTTTGGAAAAAAATAATACATTTGACATTGTAATTATTATAATTTTAAAATAAGAGTTCAAAATTCAGTTAAAATAATAAAATTTAAAATCATGACTATATTTTATTCAAGCGATAAAATATATCTTTTAAATTTATTTTCTATGCCATCAAATATATCAATATTATAGAAAAATTAATCTAGCAACCTCACATTATAAACCGTCTAAAAATAATAGATAGTTTGCATAAAAACAAAAATAAACTAACGGTAGATTGAGATGTGAACTCACACATGATTGTTAAGATCGAGTGAACCACCGTTAAAACAAATAAGATAAACAATTTCTTGTCCTTCATCTACTCCATTGGAGGATGAGGAAGAGTTTCTTCCACTTCAGTATCAAAAGCATTGATTCTGATCATTTGAGATTTAAAAAAAATGCTATCAACATCAATCGTCGATATTATTAGTTGTCAAATCGGTTGCATTTGCTGTTCTTCAGGTTGAACTACTGAATATTTATTTATTTTTCTTTAAATTTTATTTATGTTAGTAAATCCTATTAATGAGAATTCAATGATGTTTGTTATCCTAACATCTATGTGTCGTGGTTGTTAATTAAATAAGTTTTTTTGGGAGGATCGACCAACGCTCTTTTATGAGATTGGTATAACTCTTTTTGGAACAACATTTCTCATTGTTAAGGATTGCAAGTGTAATACGAGGCCTTTGAATTTTCTTTTGGCTTCTTCCTCTTATGTTAAGGGTTGTGTGTAACACTCTAAATCCCAAAACTTATATATATATATATATATATATATATATATATATATATATATATATATATATATATATATATATATATATTTAATATATTTGAGATTAAAATAAGTAATTTTAAAATAATATACTTTTTTATTTGAAATTCTTAAAGAGTGTCTTTATAGCATTAGTTAGGATGACCCATTTTGTAATTATATATAATTTTTTCTTTCTATTTACTATCTTGTTATATTTAATATAGATATAAATTTTGGAAAAAAATAATACATTTGACATTGTAATTATTATAATTTTAAAATAAGAGTTCAAAATTCAGTTAAAATAATAAAATTTAAAATCATGACTATATTTTATTCAAGCGATAAAATATATCTTTTAAATTTATTTTCTATGCCATCAAATATATCAATATTATAGAAAAATTAATCTAGCAACCTCACATTATAAACCGTCTAAAAATAATAGATAGTTTGCATAAAAACAAAAATAAACTAACGGTAGATTGAGATGTGAACTCACACATGATTGTTAAGATCGAGTGAACCACCGTTAAAACAAATAAGATAAACAATTTCTTGTCCTTCATCTACTCCATTGGAGGATGAGGAAGAGTTTCTTCCACTTCAGTATCAAAAGCATTGATTCTGATCATTTGAGATTTAAAAAAAATGCTATCAACATCAATCGTCGATATTATTAGTTGTCAAATCGGTTGCATTTGCTGTTCTTCAGGTTGAACTACTGAATATTTATTTATTTTTCTTTAAATTTTATTTATGTTAGTAAATCCTATTAATGAGAATTCAATGATGTTTGTTATCCTAACAACTATGTGTCGTGGTTGTTAATTAAATAAGTTTTTTTGGGAGGATCGACCAACGCTCTTTTATGAGATTGGTATAACTCTTTTTGGAACAACATTTCTCATTGTTAGGAGGATTGCAAGTGTAATACGAGGCCTTTGAATTTTCTTGTGGCTTCTTCCTTCTTATGTTAAGGGTTGTGTGTAACACTCTAAATCCCAAAACTTATATATATATATATATATATATATATATATATATATATATATATATATATATATATATATATATATATATATATATATATATATATATATTATATATTTAATATATTTGAGATTAAAATAAGTAATTTTAAAAAATATACTTTTTTATTTGAAATTCTTAAAGAGTGTCTTTATAGCATTAGTTAGGATGACCCATTTTGTAATTATATATAATTTTTTCTTTCTATTTACTATCTTGTTATATTTAATATAGATATAAATTTTGGAAAAAATAATACATTTGACATTGTAATTATTATAATTTTAAAATAAGAGTTCAAAATTCAGTTAAAATAATAAAATTTAAAATCATGACTATATTTTATTCAAGCGATAAAATATATCTTTTAAATTTATTTTCTATGCCATCAAATATATCAATATTATAGAAAAATTAATCTAGCAACCTCACATTATAAACCGTCTAAAAAATAATAGATAGTTTGCATAAAAACAAAAATAAACTAACGGTAGATTGAGATGTGAACTCACACATGATTGTTAAGATCGAGTGAACCACCGTTAAAACAAATAAGATAAACAATTTCTTGTCCTTCATCTACTCCATTGGAGGATGAGGAAGAGTTTCTTCCACTTCAGTATCAAAAGCATTGATTCTGATCATTTGAGATTTAAAAAAATGCTATCAACATCAATCGTCGATATTATTAGTTGTCAAATCGGTTGCATTTGCTGTTCTTCAGGTTGAACTACTGAATATTTATTTATTTTTCTTTAAATTTTATTTATGTTAGTAAATCCTATTAATGAGAATTCAATGATGTTTGTTATCCTAACAACTATGTGTCGTGGTTGTTAATTAAATAAGTTTTTTTGGGAGGATCGACCAACGCTCTTTTATGAGATTGGTATAACTCTTTTTGGAACAACATTTCTCATTGTTAGGAGGATTGCAAGTGTAATACGAGGCCTTTGAATTTTCTTTTGGCTTCTTCCTTCTTATGTTAAGGGTTGTGTGTAACACTCTAAATCCCAAAACTTATATATATATATATATATATATATATATATATATATATATATATATATATATATATATATATATATATATATATAATATATATATTATATATATATATATTAATATATTTGAGATTAAATAAGTAATTTAAAATAATATACTTTTTATTTGAAATTCTTAAAGAGTGTCTTTATAGCATTAGTTAGGATGACCCATTTTGTAATTATATATAATTTTTTCTTTCTATTTACTATCTTGTTATATTTAATATAGATATAAATTTTGGAAAAAAATAATACATTTGACATTGTAATTATTATAATTTTAAAATAAGAGTTCAAAATTCAGTTAAAATAATAAAATTTAAAATCATGACTATATTTTATTCAAGCGATAAAATATATCTTTTAAATTTATTTTCTATGCCATCAAATATATCAATATTATAGAAAAATTAATCTAGCAACCTCACATTATAAACCGTCTAAAAAATAATAGATAGTTTGCATAAAAACAAAAATAAACTAACGGTAGATTGAGATGTGAACTCACACATGATTGTTAAGATCGAGTGAACCACCGTTAAAACAAATAAGATAAACAATTTCTTGTCCTTCATCTACTCCATTGGAGGATGAGGAAGAGTTTCTTCCACTTCAGTATCAAAAGCATTGATTCTGATCATTTGAGATTTAAAAAAATGCTATCAACATCAATCGTCGATATTATTAGTTGTCAAATCGGTTGCATTTGCTGTTCTTCAGGTTGAACTACTGAATATTTATTTATTTTTCTTTAAATTTTATTTATGTTAGTAAATCCTATTAATGAGAATTCAATGATGTTTGTTATCCTAACAACTATGTGTCGTGGTTGTTAATTAAATAAGTTTTTTTGGGAGGATCGACCAACGCTCTTTTATGAGATTGGTATAACTCTTTTTGGAACAACATTTCTCATTGTTAGGAGGATTGCAAGTGTAATACGAGGCCTTTGAATTTTCTTTTGGCTTCTTCCTTCTTATGTTAAGGGTTGTGTGTAACACTCTAAATCCCAAAACTTATATATATATATATATATATATATATATATATATATATATATATATATATATATATATATATATATATATATATATATATTTAATATATTTAGATTAAAATAAGTAATTTTAAAATAATATACTTTTTTATTTGAAATTCTTAAAGAGTGTCTTTATAGCATTAGTTAGGATGACCCATTTTGTAATTATATATAATTTTTTCTTTCTATTTACTATCTTGTTATATTTAATATAGATATAAATTTTGGAAAAAAATAATACATTTGACATTGTAATTATTATAATTTTAAAATAAGAGTTCAAAATTCAGTTAAAATAATAAAATTTAAAATCATGACTATATTTTATTCAAGCGATAAAATATATCTTTTAAATTTATTTTCTATGCCATCAAATATATCAATATTATAGAAAAATTAATCTAGCAACCTCACATTATAAACCGTCTAAAAATAATAGATAGTTTGCATAAAAACAAAAATAAACTAACGGTAGATTGAGATGTGAACTCACACATGATTGTTAAGATCGAGTGAACCACCGTTAAAACAAATAAGATAAACAATTTCTTGTCCTTCATCTACTCCATTGGAGGATGAGGAAGAGTTTCTTCCACTTCAGTATCAAAAGCATTGATTCTGATCATTTGAGATTTAAAAAAAATGCTATCAACATCAATCGTCGATATTATTAGTTGTCAAATCGGTTGCATTTGCTGTTCTTCAGGTTGAACTACTGAATATTTATTTATTTTTCTTTAAATTTTATTTATGTTAGTAAATCCTATTAATGAGAATTCAATGATGTTTGTTATCCTAACAACTATGTGTCGTGGTTGTTAATTAAAGTAAGTTTTTTTGGGAGGATCGACCAACGCTCTTTTATGAGATTGGTATAACTCTTTTTGGAACAACATTTCTCATTGTTAGGAGGATTGCAAGTGTAATACGAGGCCTTTGAATTTTCTTTGGCTTCTTCCTTCTTATGTTAAGGGTTGTGTGTAACACTCTAAATCCCAAAACTTATATATATATATATATATATATATATATATATATATATATATATATATATATATATATATATATATATATATATATATATATATATATATATATATATATATATATATATATTATATATTTATATTTGAGATTAAATAAGTAATTTAAATAATATACTTTTTTATTTGAAATTCTTAAAGAGTGTCTTTATAGCATTAGTTAGGATGACCCATTTTGTAATTATATATAATTTTTTCTTTCTATTTACTATCTTGTTATATTTAATATAGATATAAATTTTGGAAAAAAATAATACATTTGACATTGTAATTATTATAATTTTAAAATAAGAGTTCAAAATTCAGTTAAAATAATAAAATTTAAAATCATGACTATATTTTATTCAAGCGATAAAATATATCTTTTAAATTTATTTTCTATGCCATCAAATATATCAATATTATAGAAAAATTAATCTAGCAACCTCACATTATAAACCGTCTAAAAAATAATAGATAGTTTGCATAAAAACAAAAATAAACTAACGGTAGATTGAGATGTGAACTCACACATGATTGTTAAGATCGAGTGAACCACCGTTAAAACAAATAAGATAAACAATTTCTTGTCCTTCATCTACTCCATTGGAGGATGAGGAAGAGTTTCTTCCACTTCAGTATCAAAAGCATTGATTCTGATCATTTGAGATTTAAAAAAATGCTATCAACATCAATCGTCGATATTATTAGTTGTCAAATCGGTTGCATTTGCTGTTCTTCAGGTTGAACTACTGAATATTTATTTATTTTTCTTTAAATTTTATTTATGTTAGTAAATCCTATTAATGAGAATTCAATGATGTTTGTTATCCTAACAACTATGTGTCGTGGTTGTTAATTAAAATAAGTTTTTTTGGGAGGATCGACCAACGCTCTTTTATGAGATTGGTATAACTCTTTTTGGAATAACATTTCTCATTGTTAATAGGATTGCAAGTGTAATACGAGGCCTTTGAATTTTCTTTTGGCTTCTTCCTTCTTATGTTAAGGGTTGTGTGTAACACTCTAAATCCCAAAACTTATATATATATATATATATATATATATATATATATATATATATATTTAAAATGTATATATTTAATATATTTAAGATTAAAATAAGTAATTTTAAAATAATATACTTTTTTATTTGAAATTCTTAAAGAGTGTCTTTATAGCATTAGTTAGGATGACCCATTTTGTAATTATATATAATTTTTTCTTTCTATTTACTATCTTGTTATATTTAATATAGATATAAATTTTGGAAAAAAATAATACATTTGACATTGTAATTATTATAATTTTAAAATAAGAGTTCAAAATTCAGTTAAAATAATAAAATTTAAAATCATGACTATATTTTATTCAAGCGATAAAATATATCTTTTAAATTTATTTTCTATGCCATCAAATATATCAATATTATAGAAAAATTAATCTAGCAACCTCACATTATAAACCGTCTAAAAAATAATAGATAGTTTGCATAAAAACAAAAATAAACTAACGGTAGATTGAGATGTGAACTCACACATGATTGTTAAGATCGAGTGAACCACCGTTAAAACAAATAAGATAAACAATTTCTTGTCCTTCATCTACTCCATTGGAGGATGAGGAAGAGTTTCTTCCACTTCAGTATCAAAAGCATTGATTCTGATCATTTGAGATTTAAAAAAAATGCTATCAACATCAATCGTCGATATTATTAGTCGTCAAATCGGTTGCATTTGCTGTTCTTCAGGTTGAACTACTGAATATTTATTTATTTTTCTTTAAATTTTATTTATGTTAGTAAATCCTATTAATGAGAATTCAATGATGTTTGTTATCCTAACAACTATGTGTCGTGGTTGTTAATTAAAATAAGTTTTTTTGGGAGGATCGACCAACGCTCTTTTATGAGATTGGTATAACTCTTTTTGGAACAACATTTCTCATTGTTAGGAGGATTGCAAGTGTAATACGAGGCCTTTGAATTTTCTTTTGGCTTCTTCCTTCTTATGTTAAGGGTTGTGTGTAACACTCTAAATCCCAAAACTTATATATATATATATATATATATATATATATATATATATATATATATATATATATATTTAAAATGTATATATTTAATATATTTAAGATTAAAATAAGTAATATTAAAATAATATACTTCTTTATTTGAAATTCTTAAAGAGTGTCTTTATAGCATTAGTTAGGATGACCCATTTTGTAATTATATATAATTTTTTCTTTCTATTTACTATCTTGTTATATTTAATATAGATATAAATTTTGGAAAAAAATAATACATTTGACATTGTAATTATTATAATTTTAAAATAAGAGTTCAAAATTCAGTTAAAATAATAAAATTTAAAATCATGACTATATTTTATTCAAGCGATAAAATATATCTTTTAAATTTATTTTCTATGCCATCAAATATATCAATATTATAGAAAAATTAATCTAGCAACCTCACATTATAAACCGTCTAAAAAATAATAGATAGTTTGCATAAAAACAAAAATAAACTAACGGTAGATTGAGATGTGAACTCACACATGATTGTTAAGATCGAGTGAACCACCGTTAAAACAAATAAGATAAACAATTTCTTGTCCTTCATCTACTCCATTGGAGGATGAGGAAGAGTTTCTTCCACTTCAGTATCAAAAGCATTGATTCTGATCATTTGAGATTTAAAAAAATGCTATCAACATCAGTGGACGATATTATTAGTCGTCAAATTGAAAGCATTTGCTGTACTTCAGGTTGAACTACTGAATATTTATTTATTTTTCTTTAAATTTTATTTATGTTAGTAAATCCTATTAATGAGAATTCAATGATGTTTGTTATCCTAACAACTATGTGTCGTGGTAGTTAATTAAAATAAGTTTTTTTGGGAGGATCGACCAACGCTCTTTTATGAGATTGGTATAACTCTTTTTGGAATAACATTTCTCATTGTTAATAGGATTGCAAGTGTAATACGAGGCCTTTGAATTTTCTTGTGGCTTCTTCCTTCTTATGTTAAGGGTTGTGTGTAACACTCTAAATCCCAAAACTTATATATATATATATATATATATATATATATATATATATATATTTAAAATGTATATATTTAATATATTTAAGATTAAAATGAGTAATTTTAAAATAATATACTTTTTTATTTGAAATTCTTAAAGAGTGTCTTTATAGCATTAGTTAGGATGACCCATTTTGTAATTATATATAATTTTTTCTTTCTATTTACTATCTTGTTATATTTAATATAGATATAAATTTTGGAAAAAAATAATACATTTGACATTGTAATTATTATAATTTTAAAATAAGAGTTCAAAATTCAGTTAAAATAATAAAATTTAAAATCATGACTATATTTTATTCAAGCGATAAAATATATCTTTTAAATTTATTTTCTATGCCATCAAATATATCAATATTATAGAAAAATTAATCTAGCAACCTCACATTATAAACCGTCTAAAAAATAATAGATAGTTTGCATAAAAACAAAAATAAACTAACGGTAGATTGAGATGTGAACTCTACATGATTGTTAAGATCGAGTGAACCACCGTTAAAACAAATAAGATAAACAATTTCTTGTCCTTCATCTACTCCATTGGAGGATGAGGAAGAGTTTCTTCCACTTCAGTATCAAAAGCATTGATTCTGATCATTTGAGATTTAAAAAAATGCTATCAACATCAGTGGACGATATTATTAGTCGTCAAATTGAAAGCATTTGCTGTACTTCAGGTTGAACTACTGAATATTTATTTATTTTTCTTTAAATTTTATTTATGTTAGTAAATCCTATTAATGAGAATTCAATGATGTTTGTTATCCTAACAACTATGTGTCGTGGTTGTTAATTAAAATAAGTTTTTTTGGGAGGATCGACCAACGCTCTTTTATGAGATTGGTATAACTCTTTTTGGAACAACATTTCTCATTGTTAGGAGGATTGCAAGTGTAATACGAGGCCTTTGAATTTTCTTTTGGCTTCTTCCTTCTTATGTTAAGGGTTGTGTGTAACACTCTAAATCCCAAAACTTATATATCTATCTATCTCTATATATCTATCTATATATCTATATATATATATATATATATATATATATATATATATATATATATATATATATATATATATATATATATATATATATATAAATGTATATATTAATATATTTAAGATAAAATAATTAATTTAAAATAATATACTTTTTTATTTGAAATTCTTAAAGAGTGTCTTTATAGCATTAGTTAGGATGACCCATTTTGTAATTATATATAATTTTTTCTTTCTATTTACTATCTTGTTATATTTAATATAGATATAAATTTTGGAAAAAAATAATACATTTGACATTGTAATTATTATAATTTTAAAATAAGAGTTCAAAATTCAGTTAAAATAATAAAATTTAAAATCATGACTATATTTTATTCAAGCGATAAAATATATCTTTTAAATTTATTTTCTATGCCATCAAATATATCAATATTATAGAAAAATTAATCTAGCAACCTCACATTATAAACCGTCTAAAAAATAATAGATAGTTTGCATAAAAACAAAAATAAACTAACGGTAGATTGAGATGTGAACTCACACATGATTGTTAAGATCGAGTGAACCACCGTTAAAACAAATAAGATAAACAATTTCTTGTCCTTCATCTACTCCATTGGAGGATGAGGAAGAGTTTCTTCCACTTCAGTATCAAAAGCATTGATTCTGATCATTTGAGATTTAAAAAAAATGCTATCAACATCAATCGTCGATATTATTAGTCGTCAAATCGGTTGCATTTGCTGTTCTTCAGGTTGAACTACTGAAAATTTATTTATTTTTCTTTAAATTTTATTTATGTTAGTAAATCCTTTTAATGAGAATTCAATGAAGTTTGTTATCCTAACAACTATGTGTCGTGGTTGTTAATTAAAGTAAGTTTTTTTGGGAGGATCGACCAACGCTCTTTTATGAGATTGGTATAACTCTTTTTGGAACAACATTTCTCATTGTTAGGAGGATTGCAAGTGTAATACGAGGCCTTTGAATTTTCTTTTGGCTTCTTTCTTCTTATGTTAAGGGTTGTGTGTAACACTCTAAATCCCAAAACTTATATATATATATTATATAATATATATATTTAATATATTTAGATTAAATAAGTAATTTTAAAATAATATACTTTTTTATTTGAAATTCTTAAAGAGTGTCTTTATAGCATTAGTTAGGATGATATCTTGTTATATTTAATATAGATATAAATTTTGGAAAAAAATAATACATTTGACATTGTAATTATTATAATTTTAAAATAAGAGTTCAAAATTCAGTTAAAATAATAAAATTTAAAATCATGACTATATTTTATTCAAGCGATAAAATATATCTTTTAAATTTATTTTCTTTATTAGTTGTCAAATCGGTTGCATTTGCTGTTCTTCAGGTTGAACTACTGAATATTTATTTATTTTTCTTTAAATTTTATTTATGTTAGTAAATCCTATTAATGAGAATTCAATGATGTTTGTTATCCTAACAACTATGTGTCGTGGTTGTTAATTAAAATAAGTTTTTTGGGAGGATCGACCAACGCTCTTTTATGAGATTGGTATAACTCTTTTTGGAACAACATTTCTCATTGTTAGGAGGATTGCAAGTGTAATACGAGGCCTTTGAATTTTCTTTTGGCTTCTTCCTTCTTATGTTAATATATATATATATATATATATATATATATATATATATATATATTATAATATATATATTTAATATATTAAATTAGATATATTATATATATATATCGATATATATTATTATAAGATCTATTTTAATAGATTTTGGATTAAATAAGTAATATTAAAATAATATACTTCTTTATTTGAAATTCTTAAAGAGTGTCTTTATAGCATTAGTTAGGATGACCCATTTTGTAATTATATATAATTTTTTCTTTCTATTTACTATCTTGTTATATTTAATATAGATATAAATTTTGGAAAAAAATAATACATTTGACATTGTAATTATTATAATTTTAAAATAAGAGTTCAAAATTCAGTTAAAATAATAAAATTTAAAATCATGACTATATTTTATTCAAGCGATAAAATATATCTTTTAAATTTATTTTCTATGCCATCAAATATATCAATATTATAGAAAAATTAATCTAGCAACCTCACATTATAAACCGTCTAAAAAATAATAGATAGTTTGCATAAAAACAAAAATAAACTAACGGTAGATTGAGATGTGAACTCACACATGATTGTTAAGATCGAGTGAACCACCGTTAAAACAAATAAGATAAACAATTTCTTGTCCTTCATCTACTCCATTGGAGGATGAGGAAGAGTTTCTTCCACTTCAGTATCAAAAGCATTGATTCTGATCATTTGAGATTTAAAAAAATGCTATCAACATCAATCGTCGATATTATTAGTCGTCAAATCGGTTGCATTTGCTGTTCTTCAGGTTGAACTACTGAATATTTATTTATTTTTCTTTAAATTTTATTTATGTTAGTAAATCCTATTAATGAGAATTCAATGATGTTTGTTATCCTAACAACTATGTGTCGTGGTTGTTAATTAAAGTAAGTTTTTTTGGGAGGATCGACCAACGCTCTTTTATGAGATTGGTATAACTCTTTTTGGAACAACATTTCTCATTGTTAGGAGGATTGCAAGTGTAATACGAGGCCTTTGAATTTTCTTTTGGCTTCTTTCCTTCTTATGTTAAGGGTTGTGTGTAACACTCTAAATCCCAAACTTATATATAATATATATATATATATATATATATATATATATATATTTATGTATATATTTAATATATTAAGATTAAAATAAGTAATATTAAAATAATATACTTTTTTATTTGAAATTCTTAAAGAGTGTCTTTATAGCATTAGTTAGGATGACCCATTTTGTAATTATATATAATTTTTTCTTTCTATTTACTATCTTGTTATATTTAATATAGATATAAATTTTGGAAAAAATAATACATTTGACATTGTAATTATTATAATTTTAAAATAAGAGTTCAAAATTCAGTTATTTTGGGAGCACGGTCAGGGCGGGTGGGGGTGGGGGGGTGGTGGGAGGGGTGGTAAAAGGGGGTGGGGGTCTTGCCATCTTGGCGGGGAGGGGGGGTGAGGGGGGGTTTGCGTGCTGGTTGGAAATAATAAAATTTAAAATCATGACTATATTTTATTCAAGCGATAAAATATATCTTTTAAATTTATTTTCTATGCCATCAAATATATCAATATTATAGAAAAATTAATCTAGCAACCTCACATTATAAACCGTCTAAAAAAATAGATAGTTTGCATAAAAACAAAAATAAACTAACGGTAGATTGAGATGTGAACTCACACATGATTGTTAAGATCGAGTGAACCACCGTTAAAACAAATAAGATAAACAATTTCTTGTCCTTCATCTACTCCATTGGAGGATGAGGAAGAGTTTCTTCCACTTCAGTATCAAAAGCATTGATTCTGATCATTTGAGATTTAAAAAAAATGCTATCAACATCAATCGTCGATATTATTAGTCGTCAAATCGGTTGCATTTGCTGTTCTTCAGGTTGAACTACTGAATATTTATTTATTTTTCTTTAAATTTTATTTATGTTAGTAAATCCTATTAATGAGAATTCAATGATGTTTGTTATCCTAACAACTATGTGTCGTGGTTGTTAATTAAAGTAAGTTTTTTTGGGAGGATCGACCAACGCTCTTTTATGAGATTGGTATAACTCTTTTTGGAACAACATTTCTCATTGTTAGGAGGATTGCAAGTGTAATACGAGGCCTTTGAATTTTCTTTTGGCTTCTTTCTTCTTATGTTAAGGGTTGTGTGTAACACTCTAAATCCCAAAACTTATATATATAATATATATATATATATATATATATATATATATATATATATATATATATATATATATATATATATATATATATATATTAATATATATATATATATATATTAATATATTTGAGATAAAATAATAATTTTAAAATATATTACTTTTTTATTTGAAATTCTTAAAGAGTGTCTTTATAGCATTAGTTAGGATGACCCATTTTGTAATTATATATAATTTTTTCTTTCTATTTACTATCTTGTTATATTTAATATAGATATAAATTTTGGAAAAAAATAATACATTTGACATTGTAATTATTATAATTTTAAAATAAGAGTTCAAAATTCAGTTAAAATAATAAAATTTAAAATCATGACTATATTTTATTCAAGCGATAAAATATATCTTTTAAATTTATTTTCTATGCCATCAAATATATCAATATTATAGAAAAATTAATCTAGCAACCTCACATTATAAACCGTCTAAAAAATAATAGATAGTTTGCATAAAAACAAAAATAAACTAACGGTAGATTGAGATGTGAACTCACACATGATTGTTAAGATCGAGTGAACCACCGTTAAAACAAATAAGATAAACAATTTCTTGTCCTTCATCTACTCCATTGGAGGATGAGGAAGAGTTTCTTCCACTTCAGTATCAAAAGCATTGATTCTGATCATTTGAGATTTAAAAAAATGCTATCAACATCAATCGTCGATATTATTAGTTGTCAAATCGGTTGCATTTGCTGTTCTTCAGGTTGAACTACTGAATATTTATTTATTTTTCTTTAAATTTTATTTATGTTAGTAAATCCTATTAATGAGAATTCAATGATGTTTGTTATCCTAACAACTATGTGTCGTGGTTGTTAATTAAATAAGTTTTTTTGGAGGATCGACCAACGCTCTTTTATGAGATTGGTATAACTCTTTTTGGAATAACATTTCTCATTGTTAATAGGATTGCAAGTGTAATACGAGGCCTTTGAATTTTCTTGTGGCTTCTTCCTTCTTATGTTAAGGGTTGTGTGTAACACTCTAAATCCCAAAACTTATATATATATATATATATATATATATATATATATTTAATATATTTAAGATTAAAATAAGTAATTTAAAATAATATACTTTTTTATTTGAAATTCTTAAAGAGTGTCTTTATAGCATTAGTTAGGATGACCCATTTTGTAATTATATATAATTTTTTCTTTCTATTTACTATCTTGTTATATTTAATATAGATATAAATTTTGGAAAAAAATAATACATTTGACATTGTAATTATTATAATTTTAAAATAAGAGTTCAAAATTCAGTTAAAATAATAAAATTTAAAATCATGACTATATTTTATTCAAGCGATAAAATATATCTTTTAAATTTATTTTCTATGCCATCAAATATATCAATATTATAGAAAAATTAATCTAGCAACCTCACATTATAAACCGTCTAAAAAATAATAGATAGTTTGCATAAAAACAAAAATAAACTAACGGTAGATTGAGATGTGAACTCACACATGATTGTTAAGATCGAGTGAACCACCGTTAAAACAAATAAGATAAACAATTTCTTGTCCTTCATCTACTCCATTGGAGGATGAGGAAGAGTTTCTTCCACTTCAGTATCAAAAGCATTGATTCTGATCATTTGAGATTTAAAAAAATGCTATCAACATCAATCGTCGATATTATTAGTTGTCAAATCGGTTGCATTTGCTGTTCTTCAGGTTGAACTACTGAATATTTATTTATTTTTCTTTAAATTTTATTTATGTTAGTAAATCCTATTAATGAGAATTCAATGATGTTTGTTATCCTAACAACTATGTGTCGTGGTTGTTAATTAAAGTAAGTTTTTTTGGGAGGATCGACCAACGCTCTTTTATGAGATTGGTATAACTCTTTTTGGAACAACATTTCTCATTGTTAGGAGGATTGCAAGTGTAATACGAGGCCTTTGAATTTTCTTTTGGCTTCTTTCTTCTTATGTTAAGGGTTGTGTGTAACACTCTAAATCCCAAAACTTATATATATATATATATAGATATATATATATATATATATATATATATATATATATATATATATATATTATATATATATATATATAATATATTTATATATTTGAGATTAAAATAAGTAATTTTAAAATAATATACTTTTTTATTTGAAATTCTTAAAGAGTGTCTTTATAGCATTAGTTAGGATGACCCATTTTGTAATTATATATAATTTTTTCTTTCTATTTACTATCTTGTTATATTTAATATAGATATAAATTTTGGAAAAAATAATACATTTGACATTGTAATTATTATAATTTTAAAATAAGAGTTCAAAATTCAGTTAAAATAATAAAATTTAAAATCATGACTATATTTTATTCAAGCGATAAAATATATCTTTTAAATTTATTTTCTATGCCATCAAATATATCAATATTATAGAAAAATTAATCTAGCAACCTCACATTATAAACCGTCTAAAAAATAATAGATAGTTTGCATAAAAACAAAAATAAACTAACGGTAGATTGAGATGTGAACTCACACATGATTGTTAAGATCGAGTGAACCACCGTTAAAACAAATAAGATAAACAATTTCTTGTCCTTCATCTACTCCATTGGAGGATGAGGAAGAGTTTCTTCCACTTCAGTATCAAAAGCATTGATTCTGATCATTTGAGATTTAAAAAAAATGCTATCAACATCAATCGTCGATATTATTAGTTGTCAAATCGGTTGCATTTGCTGTTCTTCAGGTTGAACTACTGAATATTTATTTATTTTTCTTTAAATTTTATTTATGTTAGTAAATCCTATTAATGAGAATTCAATGATGTTTGTTATCCTAACAACTATGTGTCGTGGTTGTTAATTAATAAGTTTTTTTGGGAGGATCGACCAACGCTCTTTTATGAGATTGGTATAACTCTTTTTGGAACAACATTTCTCATTGTTAGGAGGATTGCAAGTGTAATACGAGGCCTTTGAATTTTCTTTTGGCTTCTTTCTTCTTATGTTAAGGGTTGTGTGTAACACTCTAAATCCCAAAACTATATATATATATATATATATATATATATATATATATATATATATATATATATATATATAATATATATATAATATATTTGATATTAATATATATTAGAGATTAAAATAAGTACTTTTAAAATAATATACTTTTTATTTGAAATTCTTAAAGAGTGTCTTTATAGCATTAGTTAGGATGACCCATTTTGTAATTATATATAATTTTTTCTTTCTATTTACTATCTTGTTATATTTAATATAGATATAAATTTTGGAAAAAATAATACATTTGACATTGTAATTATTATAATTTTAAAATAAGAGTTCAAAATTCAGTTAAAATAATAAAATTTAAAATCATGACTATATTTTATTCAAGCGATAAAATATATCTTTTAAATTTATTTTCTATGCCATCAAATATATCAATATTATAGAAAAATTAATCTAGCAACCTCACATTATAAACCGTCTAAAAAATAATAGATAGTTTGCATAAAAACAAAATAAACTAACGGTAGATTGAGATGTGAACTCACACATGATTGTTAAGATCGAGTGAACCACCGTTAAAACAAATAAGATAAACAATTTCTTGTCCTTCATCTACTCCATTGGAGGATGAGGAAGAGTTTCTTCCACTTCAGTATCAAAAGCATTGATTCTGATCATTTGAGATTTAAAAAAAATGCTATCAACATCAATCGTCGATATTATTAGTTGTCAAATCGGTTGCATTTGCTGTTCTTCAGGTTGAACTACTGAATATTTATTTATTTTTCTTTAAATTTTATTTATGTTAGTAAATCCTATTAATGAGAATTCAATGATGTTTGTTATCCTAACAACTATGTGTCGTGGTTGTTAATTAAAGTAAGTTTTTTTGGGAGGATCGACCAACGCTCTTTTATGAGATTGGTATAACTCTTTTTGGAACAACATTTCTCATTGTTAGGAGGATTGCAAGTGTAATACGAGGCCTTTGAATTTTCTTTGGCTTCTTCCTTCTTATGTTAAGGGTTGTGTGTAACACTCTAAATCCCAAAACTTATATATATATTATATATATATATATATATATATATATATATATATATAATATATATATATATATATATATTAATATGTATATATATTTTTATTATTTGAGATTAAAATAAGTAATTTTAAAATAATATACTTTTTTATTTGAAATTCTTAAAGAGTGTCTTTATAGCATTAGTTAGGATGACCCATTTTGTAATTATATATAATTTTTTCTTTCTATTTACTATCTTGTTATATTTAATATAGATATAAATTTTGGAAAAAATAATACATTTGACATTGTAATTATTATAATTTTAAAATAAGAGTTCAAAATTCAGTTAAAATAATAAAATTTAAAATCATGACTATATTTTATTCAAGCGATAAAATATATCTTTTAAATTTATTTTCTATGCCATCAAATATATCAATATTATAGAAAAATTAATCTAGCAACCTCACATTATAAACCGTCTAAAAAATAATAGATAGTTTGCATAAAAACAAAAATAAACTAACGGTAGATTGAGATGTGAACTCACACATGATTGTTAAGATCGAGTGAACCACCGTTAAAACAAATAAGATAAACAATTTCTTGTCCTTCATCTACTCCATTGGAGGATGAGGAAGAGTTTCTTCCACTTCAGTATCAAAAGCATTGATTCTGATCATTTGAGATTTAAAAAAATGCTATCAACATCAATCGTCGATATTATTAGTTGTCAAATCGGTTGCATTTGCTGTTCTTCAGGTTGAACTACTGAATATTTATTTATTTTTCTTTAAATTTTATTTATGTTAGTAAATCCTATTAATGAGAATTCAATGATGTTTGTTATCCTAACAACTATGAGTCGTGGTTGTTAATTAAAATAAGTTTTTTTGGGAGGATCGACCAACGCTCTTTTATGAGATTGGTATAACTCTTTTGGAACAACATTTCTCATTGTTAGTAGGATTGCAAGTGTAATACGAGGCCTTTGAATTTTCTTTGGCTTCTCCTTCTTATGTTAAGGGTTGTGTGTAACACTCTAAATCCCAAAACTTATATATCTATCTCTATATATATATATATATATATATATATTATATATTTAAAATGTATATATTTAATATTTAAGATTAAAATAAGTAAATTTAAAATATATTTTTTATTTGAAATTCTTAAAGAGTGTCTTTATAGCATTAGTTAGGATGACCCATTTTGTAATTATATATAATTTTTCTTTCTATTTACTATCTTGTTATATTTAATATAGATATAAATTTTGGAAAAAATAATACATTTGACATTGTAATTATTATAATTTAAAATAAGAGTTCAAAATTCAGTTAAAATAATAAAATTTAAAATCATGACTATATTTTATTCAAGCGATAAAATATATCTTTTAAATTTATTTTCTATGCCATCAAATATATCAATATTATAGAAAAATTAATCTAGCAACCTCACATTATAAACCGTCTAAAAAATAATAGATAGTTTGCATAAAAACAAAAATAAACTAACGGTAGATTGAGATGTGAACTCACACATGATTGTTAAGATCGAGTGAACCACCGTTAAAACAAATAAGATAAACAATTTCTTGTCCTTCATCTACTCCATTGGAGGATGAGGAAGAGTTTCTTCCACTTCAGTATCAAAAGCATTGATTCTGATCATTTGAGATTTAAAAAAATGCTATCAACATCAATCGTCGATATTATTAGTCGTCAAATCGGTTGCATTTGCTGTTCTTCAGGTTGAACTACTGAATATTTATTTATTTTTCTTTAAATTTTATTTATGTTAGTAAATCCTATTAATGAGAATTCAATGATGTTTGTTATCCTAACAACTATGTGTCGTGGTGTTAATTAAAGTAAGTTTTTTTGGGAGGATCGACCAACGCTCTTTTATGAGATTGGTATAACTCTTTTTGGAACAACATTTCTCATTGTTAATAGGATTGCAAGTGTAATACGAGGCCTTTGAATTTTCTTGTGGCTTCTTCCTTCTTATGTTAAGGGTTGTGTGTAACACTCTAAATCCCAAAACTTATATATCTATCTATCTATCTATCTATCTATATATATATATATATATATATATATATATATATATATATATCTATATATATATATATATATATATATATATATATATATATATATATATATTAAAATGTATTATTTAATATATTTAAGATTAAAATAAGTATTTTAAAATAATATACTTTTTATTTGAAATTCTTAAAGAGTGTCTTTATAGCATTAGTTAGGATGACCCATTTTGTAATTATATATAATTTTTTCTTTCTATTTACTATCTTGTTATATTTAATATAGATATAAATTTTGGAAAAAAAATAATACATTTGACATTGTAATTATTATAATTTTAAAATAAGAGTTCAAAATTCAGTTAAAATAATAAAATTTAAAATCATGACTATATTTTATTCAAGCGATAAAATATATCTTTAAATTTATTTTCTATGCCATCAAATATATCAATATTATAGAAAAATTAATCTAGCAACCTCACATTATAAACCGTCTAAAAAATAATAGATAGTTTGCATAAAAACAAAAATAAACTAACGGTAGATTGAGATGTGAACTCACACATGATTGTTAAGATCGAGTGAACCACCGTTAAAACAAATAAGATAAACAATTTCTTGTCCTTCATCTACTCCATTGGAGGATGAGGAAGAGTTTCTTCCACTTCAGTATCAAAAGCATTGATTCTGATCATTTGAGATTTAAAAAAATGCTATCAACATCAATCGTCGATTATTAGTCGTCAATCGGCATTGCATTGCTTTTCTTCAGGTTGAACTACTGAATATTTTTTATTTTTCTTTAAATTTTATTATGTTAGTAAATCCTATTAATGAGAATTCAATGATGTTTGTTATCCTAACAACTATGTGTCGTGGTTGTACTAATTAAAAAGTTTTTTTTGGGAGGATCGACCAACGCTCTTTTATGAGATTGGTATAATCTTTTTGGAACAACATTTCTCATTGTTAGGAGGATTGCAAGTGTAATACGAGGCCTTTGAATTTTCTTTTGGCTTCTTTCTTCTTATGTTAAGGGTTGTGTGTAACACTCTAAATCCCAAAACTTATCTATATATATTTATATATATATATATATATACATATATATATATATATATATATATATATATATATATATATATTTAATATATTTGAGATTAAAATAAGTAATTTTAAAAAATATACTTTTTTATTTGAAATTCTTAAAGAGTGTCTTTATAGCATTAGTTAGGATGACCCATTTTGTAATTATATATAATTTTTTCTTTCTATTTACTATCTTGTTATATTTAATATAGATATAAATTTTGGAAAAAAATAATACATTTGACATTGTAATTATTATAATTTTAAAATAAGAGTTCAAAATTCAGTTAAAATAATAAAATTTAAAATCATGACTATATTTTATTCAAGCGATAAAATATATCTTTTAAATTTATTTTCTATGCCATCAAATATATCAATATTATAGAAAAATTAATCTAGCAACCTCACATTATAAACCGTCTAAAAAATAATAGATAGTTTGCATAAAAACAAAAATAAACTAACGGTAGATTGAGATGTGAACTCACACATGATTGTTAAGATCGAGTGAACAACCACCGTTAAAACAAATAAGATAAACAATTTCTTGTCCTTCATCTACTCCATTGGAGGATGAGGAAGAGTTTTCCACTTCAGTATCAAAAGCATTGATTCTGATCATTTGAGATTTAAAAAAATGCTATCAACATCAATCGTCGATATTATTAGTTGTCAAATCGGTTGCATTTGCTGTTCTTCAGGTTGAACTACTGAATATTTATTTATTTTTCTTTAAATTTTATTTATGTTAGTAAATCCTATTAATGAGAATTCAATGATGTTTGTTATCCTAACAACTATGTGTCGTGGTTGTTAATTAAAATAAGTTTTTTGGGAGGATCGACCAACGCTCTTTTATGAGATTGGTATAACTCTTTTTGGAACAACATTTCTCATTGTTAATAGGATTGCAAGTGTAATACGAGGCCTTTGATTTTCTTTTGGCTTCTTGCTCTTATGTTAAGGGTTGTGTGTAACACTCTAAATCCCAAAACA